>NW_017307063.1:689139-693640 GCF_000935625.1 Nanorana parkeri | reverse complement strand
CTAATATGACATAAAAATCAATTTGGCTATTATTGCAAAAGAGTCTTCTAAGTGAATAATAAAGGGTCAAGGTAATAAAGCTATAATGCATGGGGTAGTTGTCATGACAATCGTTATGTACAGCAAACATTTGCTGTAAACATTATTTTCATTATTTTCATAGATGACATTTTTTGCTATTTCTTCCAATATGGAACTATAAAAACCTGTTCTGAAACCTGTTCTGTTCTGAAAATCTGAAAGGTCCTAAGGACTGTGTATAGATTTGCAGCATCATCCCAGCACCCAAGGCATGTAGTTACTGGGATTGCACATCTCGGTAGGATGGTAGTGTAATCTCTCAATAAAAATTGGGTGTTCCGTTAGGAAAAAGTCCAGCAGGGGTGAAAGAAGGTAAGAAGGGGTTTCCAGAGCCTAATGCTCTGATTTCTGGGCTTCCTTCAGGCGTACCTGCACCCAATTTGATCTTTGCTATATATGCCCCAAGATGGAGGCTGTCAAAGATTAGAGTTAGGACCACACTACACAGAGGGGCCTTGACGAGCCAGTGTGGCCTCCACATATTTTGCAAAAATCTGTGCCTAAGGTGAAGGTGCTAATGTGCTCACTGGTACAGAGCCCATAAATTAATTTAGCACTCTATAGAAATCCAAAAGGTATATTAATATATATCTCCACCCACACCTGATAATGGAATGAAATCAGCAGTGTTTGTTGAAAACAAAAACTGATAACAGCAAAAATAAATACAACTCCATATAAAAAGTCCACACACATCTCGAAATGCATTTATAAGATTATTCCTCTATCTGGGTGTGTAAACCTCCACCTTAACCCAAAGCATCCACCTCCACATAAAATGTAATTAGCAAGGGAACTCAGCAAGCAGTATCCCCTCTGCAATCTCCTACTTTGATCAAGCCTGCTTTGCGCCAGCTTCAAGGCAAAAGCAACAATCCACTTGTGAATGATGCCCAGGGGAGAGAAAGAATATAGCACTCCAATTGGGAAGATAAAGGCTTCTTGCACAAGGCTATAAGAGGGCTGTACAGTGTACATCCCTGCATATTTCTCTGGACGGGAGTGACAAGTACACCATACAACAGTGTACAGCCCTGCTTGTACAAATCAATGACAGACTGGCGGAGAAGACAAATGTAGAGGTATATACATAAATATCACAATTTACAAGTGTACAAAAACGTACACGTCGCCCAAGGGCAGAGGGTCTACTCAACGAACGTTAATAAAGGCTATGTGAAAAGAATAAATAGTTATTGCACTTTAATATCCATTATATACTTGTTGCTTCAAGTATAACAAACATGTAGCTTTCATACTTGCTAGTCTGCTTAAGTCGAACAATGTTTGCCATTCTGAAACCTAGAGAAAGGGGAGGGGACTGAGCAATATCATAAATATAATAGCTGAAACCTTCATTAGGTTTTTTTTATGCTTCCAACCCAGTTAAATTAAAATTAAAGCCTCCGGTTCCATATATCTACTGTTAGCAAGCAACCGTGGGGCAGGAAGTGCCAGCAAGGACTGAGGAGTCAGCCCTGTATCGGAGACCCGCAGCAGCGCTGAAGAGAAGGCTGAAAACTACAGGAAAGAAGATCGGATTAAGAAACATCATTTAACGTAAGTGCTTACATTAACATTGGGGGAGGGGAAAAAACGCATCCTTTTAAGGTCACTTTAAATAATTTCCTTTCACTTCCTGTCATGGTAACAATTGTAGAAAAAGAAGTGAGGGAAATCTCTTTCAGGGAACAATAAAACATGACAACTACAGTATTGTTCCCTGATAAATGTGTTATCCTTCCCTTTGGAACTCAATGCTAAAAGAAATTCCTGGAATGAATAATACCTTAATCCGAGCCCTTAATCCTAAACTAACCTTTTTAAATTAAAAGAGAAGTTCAAACTGAACATTTGATGCAAAATGTATAAGCAGAGGTTACCTGCAGTGAAAACCTACCCAGATCTGAAGATTGGATAGCTGAAAGAGAATGCAAATATACATTTACCTGTACAAATTAAGTTTGGCCCCACCTACTTCAATCTCCAAAGATTCCTTAATGGTTCTTTCATGTGATGGGTGGCTTCACTGAGCAATGAGATGACTTAAATGCTAGCAGCACTTGTACTCACTAGTCCATAGGAATGAATGGGATTTGCAAAGTGCATGCACAGCCTTGACTGGGTAGATGTTTGACAAGCTGACAATGCAGACTTGAATTATTTTTCACTATTTTATTGAGGCCACTAGGTTATGACAGCACAGCAATTGATGTATATGAAAAATACATTCATACATGTTATGAATCTAAGGGCTCATACATATGGGTGTCATTGTACAGAATTTTTCAGCAAAGCTCAAAAACTGCAATGTAAGGGTCCATGCATAGGCGTTTTTTTGGCATAACCTGTGGTATTCTCAGCTCTTTGCTTTGGGTGACCCAGGCTTTGCTCTGCTGTCAGAAAACTTACTTTAAAAACACTTGGTTTGGTAAAGCTGTATTGGCACTGACAAGTTTTAACTAAATATGTCTTATTTTTAATAGGTACTAATAGAGTATATTCAGATGGATAACACTTATCCAGAAGAGGTTAGGGCATTTTAACTAAATATGTTATATGAAATAAAAAACAAACAAAGTGGCATAGCTCCAGTGTGTGAAGTCAGTGGTGAGGTAGAAGTTAAGAAGGCGGAGCGTTTCCACAGGTTGTTCTCCCAGCTTCTCACCTCTGATGAAGTCACGTGTAAATAAAACATACAATACATAGGGAGGAGCTTGGGGGTATACTGAAAACGGCAGCGCTGCCAACTGTACCAGTAGATTTTATCTGACTTTTATGCGTTTTCATCATTCTTGTTTGTGAGTACATTTTTATCCTATTCTAATTCACTAATTTTAATGTGGTTTATGGAGTACACTGTGGAGTTTTCCATTTTTGTTTTCGCTTTGTAATATTTGGGGAATCTAGCACATATGGTGAGTGCTTAAGGACCAGTCTTGAAGCCGTTTTCGCAGAAAAAATAAGAATCTTTTATTTCTCTTTGTAACAGAAAAATAGCTTTCTTCAGCAGTACAACAAAGTATGCTAGTATTTCAGCAAACATATCATCTCACCATTCACAGGTTATCCTGTTCAGTGTCCCGGTCCCAGGACCTTACTGTTTTCCTCAACATTATCTCTTCAGGAATACTTTGTGCCCTTGAGCAGCTTTCAGCAACTTTTGATTTCACACCCTCACACCTTGTGTGCCTGGCTCTCTCTGGCTCTCCAAGCCTTCCAGCCGCCCAGTCTGTTCCTCGTGTTGCTGCAGCCTGTAGCCCACACCAAATCCAACTCCACCCTTGAGCACTAGTCTGGGCTCTTAATGAGGCTGCTCTCAGCCACCTGATCACTGGCAACACTTAACCTCAGGACTGGAGATTTCATCCCACCCAGAACTCTAAGAAATCTCCAGAGATCCAGATCCCAGCTACGATCCAGAGAAACTGGAAGAAACTGAAAGGCCAGCTTCTTCCCTGCAGAACTATTTGCATTCTGGAACCTCTCAGCCCCTCTGGCTGAGAGTCCTGGGTGACCGTGTTACCAGCATACTCCGTGACATTGCCACACACTGCCACAGCTGGCTAAAATTGTTAAACTGAGTGGAAGCACAACAAGTGAGTCACTATTGGAGACACCTATACACACAAGCCACAGAGTGGAGCAGGATTTGTCTATTGCTAGCATTGGGTTTCACCGCGCCTGAGATCGAAAGAGGGAATAAGCGTTTATCAGACCTTTATAACATAAGGTCACTACTTAAGGTGAGAGTTATTCTATTGGGAGTGGATGGTGAATAGTCACAGAAGCATGGAGGATTGTGTCTTTGTTGAATACCTACTGTGGACTGGGGTGCATAATTTTATATCACTGCACTTATAGTCTATGTATTCAAATGGACTCTTTTTATGCACTTTTTGCACTTTATATGTCAATGTTGCACTAATAATTATGTGGATTTTAGTTAGATATGCTGGTGGCAATTTATCAAAACTAGAGCAGACAAAATCGTGAGCGGCTGTGCATGGCAACCAATCAGCTTCTCTCTTCAGTTTGTTTCATTAAGATTTGAAAATGAAAGAAAGAGTCTGAATGGTTGCATGCACAACTGCTCCCGATTTTGTCTGCTCCAGTCATTAATTCCCTTCACTGCATATAATCTTGTAAATGAGCATGATATCATAAGAGTGTTGCATAATTATCATGGAAGTTTATTAGGTACTTAGGGGTACGAGCATGACACAATATTAACGTTTTAACTAGGGATGTCCCGATACCGATGCTAGCATTGGAATCGGGCCCGATACAGGGCATTTTGACAAATACTTGTACTTGTAAAAATGCCCCAAAGCCTAGCGCCGAAGCTTGCGCTATGTTTTTTTTTTCTTCTTACTTACCTCGCCGAGCGTCGCGTCACTGCTGCTCCGGTGGGCGGCGC
>NW_017307063.1:686738-689049 GCF_000935625.1 Nanorana parkeri | reverse complement strand
GGACGTATGTGCTGTATATGTATTATGGATCATGATTTAACCTATTCATGTTAGCAGGGCAGAATTGTGAGCGTCTCCCACAAGCTGAGCACCGAGATGCAATGCAGCGATCCTGCCCAGCGCCGACTACAAGAGGCACCGCATGAGGCTACGGGGATCGGAGTGAAACTGTGAGTAAGGGAAGCTGGGACGGGGCTGGCTGTAAATCTATTGCTCTAGTGTACTGGACGTGTGTAATGTATATGTAGTACATATATACAGCACACACCTCCACTACACTCCAGCAATAGAGTTACAATTCTCCCCTGCTAACATGAATAGGTTAAACCATGATCCATAGTACATAACATGTAGCTGTACTATGGATCATTTAAAGTCACCTGTCCCTTTAAGAAAAAGTATCGGTAATTGGTATCAGCAAGTACATGAGGGGATGTACTTGTACTTGGTCCTGAAAAAGTGGCATCGGGACATCCCTAGTTTTAACGTTTTTACAAGTCTTTAAATGTCCCCAATTTTGTACACTAATAATGGCAGGACTACACAAGCTTTTATGTTTAGAGGACATCTTGTCAGAAGACTTTGTTCTGCACAACTTCATTCATTCTTAGTGAGACAGCATTGGGTACTATTGAGAATACTCATAACCATTTAAATGACTGAGCTGTCTGTGTTCTCACAATGTTAGACTGCTGATAATGAGGGTATTTTAGGCAGCAAATAGCCTTGTATACTACACTTGTGCCATAATGAGAAGATGAACCACAAGGCAGCTAAGCTATGCTCCCAATATCCCAGTTCAAGTAAAGTGTGCCTTTATAATTCACAATGCTAAATGTTAACATTATATGTCACCAATACATTTTGCATTAATCAATCCAAAAATCTGATGCACATGAACATGATCAGAAATATAGATGCCCTTGTCAACTTATTTATGATTAGATTTATAATGGGCTGGCTATCTTATTTATCATGACAGTAAGTAAACCTGTGTTTAAAATGACTTATCTGGTGTCCTCCAAATTCTCCAACACAAGCACTTATTACATTAAATTGAAATCCCAGCACTGATTTGTAGCACGCAATGGCAACAGAGTTCAAAACAGAGCTTTTTGTTGTTTCTATTTAAAGCACATTTATCATACACTAAATTACAGCACTATACAATCACATCTATGAATGTAATAACACTTTTCATATTTCTGTAAACAGAATTGATTTTATGTCATATAGAAATGCAGAGGAAGTCATTAAGGAAAAGACCACATCTTCTTATTCTTCGGTGATCACAAAGAAAGGTCAGCCTTCTTGCTATGTTATTATTTGATAAAAGTGTTATTGTCTTTGAAAAAAATAACAGATAGTATTATATTTCTATAGAGTAGCTGAAAAAAAAACCTTTCATCATAGATAAGAATTATTGCTGCCTAGTGACAGTTACTATTCTACATGCTTCCTGGATTAACCATACAAAACTATGCAAATTAAACGTTGTTTTAAAGAGCTGTTTGAATCAATAGAAATAACAAAATAACATTCTTGAAATTAAAACAGGTTAGCATCCAATAATTTAACTGAGCCTGTACTTTTCCAATGCAGGACAAAGCAATAGGTTTACTGAATTACCCAACCAATTCTTATAATCACCTTTTCTTTATTTCCCACCTGCCTTGTTCATCCAGAGAGGAAAGAGAAAAATCTCCATGTAATCTCTGAGTTGATGTGGTTGAAACTTATGCATGCCTAATGGAAAACATTTGGCGATTGGCTGCTTTGATACCCAGTACTGCATAATGGAAGTAATTAGAGAGGCACATGCTCCCTCCTCTCCAGAAGTGCCAAGTCAACATTAAATTGGAAGTATGGCCCAGTGGCGTAACTAGAGTTATGGGCGCCCGGGGCAGAATTTCCACCCCATTATATAATCATCCACTCTGGTTATAAGCATAATTCAACACATGTAAAGGTCATTACATTTTTAATGTTGATAAAGAGCATTACATTTTTAATGGTGGTTAAGAGCACCCTCTCTAGGTATCAGATCTGTTTCATTTCCATATAGGCAGTAGATCCCCTCTCTATAGGCTGGGGTACCAACGCCTACCTTCAAGTATATTGAAGACAATGTGAGCCTTCTTCTTTAGCTCCTGAAACCTCTGGCTCCTCTCATCCACCGACACCTGTACGTCTCAGCAGGCCCCCTCTACAGGCACCACAAAGTGCAGCTGGTTCCTAAGAAGGCTGTGAAAAAAAAAGTTTTTTTTAGCTTTAGCTTCTGCCTTTATAATAATAATATTATAATAATTAT
>NW_017307063.1:674114-685014 GCF_000935625.1 Nanorana parkeri | reverse complement strand
ACTATCTTTGAAATTATTTTTGGGAGTGAAGATGAAAAATGAAGGAAGGAAATAAGGGGAGGGGGGGTGGCAGGCTGGGCCTGGGATGAATGTTGAGTGGTTATTAAATAATCCGAATATTAGAATTATGTTATTTATATCTTTTATATTTAACGTATTGTACCACTTGGAGTATGTTGAATGTGGTTATGTTTATTATCTTTATTTTGTTTGTTTGCAAAATTGTTAAAAATTTAATAAAGAGTTATTTAAAAAAAAGTATGGCCTCCCATAAAATAAAAAATATGTGCTGCTGCACCTAATTATAAGTACATCTTGCATTTTTTTTTAAAATCCCACAAATACAATTCCTGCTGATCCTGCCACTGAATGCTAATAGTGCACCTTTCTGTGATGGTGTGGTAATGGTGCTGCACTGTTCCTGAATTCAGAGCAGAGTTGGCACTCTCATGTAAACTGTGTCTCTGCTTGCACTACAGTGGGATGAACAAAATGTAGCATGTTAATTTGTTTGGCCACTTTTGTACATTGGCAGCTGAAATGGCCTGCCTCAATGCATTGCATGTTAACACGTGAAACAACAAGCATTTACATTAGTGCCTTAGCACATGTACGTTAATGCTACACAGAAGAAAGGTCTGAATGGGCCCTCAAGAGTTGTTTTATGGGTTGCATGTGACTCTCTCAATCCTTATTGAATGGTCTTCAACTGGTTTACAATTTTAAGCTGAATGCAGTCCTAAGCTCTTCTGCAATTGATAAACATTAAATTTGCATATATAAGAATACTTCGGGAAATGCTTTGTGTCCTCTATCTCTGGAATAAAATGTTGCAAATTCCAATTATTACTCTAGCATTAATTAGCAAAGTGCTTTAATGTTTTCCTAGAATCAAGTAGGTGTGGCCATTACCAGATTTAGTGCAGCTCCTTACAGATTAATTCCACTTATTGGTCACACTGTTCCATTTGAGTAAAACTCCCAGTAGCATAACATTTAAAAGTAAACCTTACTAAACTTTACATAAGATGATTTTGATTATCAATTTTCAAGAAAAAAATTGTTAATTCTACAATTCAATGTAAAAGATGAATGATTATGCAATGTATTACATGTACTGGTAAAACTTCTACCAATGTACAATAGCCTGTAGCCACAACTAAAATATTGTTGTATCAGCACTCAAGTACACTTCTATTAATCAAATATTTGACAATATCAGTGATGCATTTGCCACATAAAATATATGAGGTCTTCATATAATGAAGGTTAATGGAGAGATATGTGATGAAATGCTGCTTCTTTGACAGTGTACAGATATGTGGATCATAAGATATGATAATCAAGTCAGGATGATGAAAGTTTTCCATCTAGAGGAGAAATAAAAGTACCTTTCACAGTAAGTTCCTTTGGCATACTTCCCAATGTGTTCAGGTGGGAATTTGAAAGATGGAATGATAGATTTCTTTTAATGTCAAACTGCAAAACTGAGCTATGCTTGGATAGTTCTCTTTAATGTAACACCTGCTAATTTAGATACACTAAAGTTAATTACCAATTCAAACAAAAGATTTTCAATAGTCGTGCCAAAATTTAGATAAACAGCTAGAATGCTTTGCAAGAATACATTTAGAAATACGCCAAGTGAGCAACAAAAACACAGATTAAAGAAAGGGATAAATTGGTTGACTGTGGAAAAAAAATTATAGTGTTGGATTGATGTAAAATTACATGAGTTTGATCATACGGATGAAGTATAAAGGTGCATAAGAGAAAAGAGTGAAGGTGTTTATTACTAAAGAAAACATTTTACTTTTTTAATTGGATATGTAAAAAGTTGTACTTTCTGAAAAAAACTTGTACGATATGCCCTATCTATTTCAATCAGCCTTCATTTAGCAACATCTTGGTACACAGTTGGCAGGCTGCTACCAGGGCTTAACTCCATATTCATCCTCAGACAGCTGTGCTCCACTAGTGACAAACACATGTACTTAAGCCTAACAAGGATTCCATATCCAGAGGCCCATCTTTCCATACTTTTAGTGTCATTCCAGTCACTGGGCTAATCAACATCAGGACATTTATGGCAGGTAATTAAACGACCTGAATACTTTGTATTTAATATTAACAATATCTTAGGTGTACAGATCTACAGGACCAGCTCAGTGTTTTATCCTACAAGTAGGCAATACTGTTTTCAAATATTGTTTCTATGCAAGGTTTATAATTGGGCACGGTCATATTTGTTCATTGCATATGCAGGCTCTCCTTCCAGCTTAGTACTGCTGTACAATGACTGTGATTTACTGCCTCACTTTGTATGTGTAATTGTAAGTAGTTTCCTGTGTAGCAACCACCTCTTTAGGAGTTGACTGAGGGTGGAAGGATGTGAAGGACCCTTTAAATAGAGTTCCAGTGGCAGCAAAAGGTCTTGCACTAATCAACAGGTTTAGTATACACTGTCGTGGTCAAAAGTCTCTCCGCATTCAGATGCCTATGAGATGTCCTTCTGACAGCAGTTAGCAGTCACACAGCTGGCTTGGCTGATCACTAGATCCCCATGCTTGTTCATGATGGTTGCTGAGCAAGTCACTCCACCCCTAAATGCCTCTGGCTGGCAAGTCTTTCATTGGTCAGGAGAAAGGTAGCACACCATATTGCGTCTCCCCTTTCTTGTTTACTCCCTCCTTTCAGGTTTCCCCGTGGGTCTCTGTCTCCTTAACACAACCTTGCTTCCCTCACTTCCCTCTCCCAGACACACTCTACGTTCCTTTCCTGTGTTCCACAGGGGGGACTAAATTACTAAATCTGGTCACAATCCTTCAATCTCTCTATGCCCTTCTGCAGGCCTGTCCATCATCAATGGAGAGAGAGAAATTAACCCAAATGTGGCTTTAATGCCCAGGCTTTGTGGCTCCGGCTGCCTAAAGGGCCCAACGGCCAGGCCATAACACCAAGATTTCAAATTATATTCAAAATAAAGCCTTCAGGTATGTGTTTGATAGAAATTGGCTATCATCAGGACAGTACGTGTGTACGTGAATAGGCAGCAAATTGAAAGGGCTCTGCGTTTGGTACCTTTTTTTGGACCTTATTTTTGGTTTGCAGCCGCTGCCTGCAGAGTGTCAGCTGTGTTCAAAGTACCAGCCATTTGTGTACCACATGCATTAGGAAACATGACTATGTATCAGGGAACCATGCGCAGGTGTCCTCACACCGCATGCAGATACCCACATGGGTGGACCAAACGCATGACCACACCAGACACTGCAAATTAGCTTATATACACAGTTTAATATGCACACCAACATAATATAAATAGAAACAAGAGTAGCTAACTACATCTAAACCCAACCTCATGCACAAACTAACAGGCAAGCAAACCCGGGAAGCAAAGCAGCACCAGGGGAGCTAAGGGACAAAAGCCAGGGTGCCAAGGACCATCAGGGCTCAGGACTGCAAACAGGTAACAGTACTCAGGACGGGAAGCAGGTAACAGGACTCAGGACTGGGACTCAGGATTCACAGCAAATGGCGACAGGATACTGAGGCAATATCCAGACTGCAGAGAGGGATTAAATAGCCTCCCAGGTAGTGATTAACCACTGACAGCTGGGAGACAGCCACAGGTGAGGACTGAACATGCAGGCTCCAGCACCACCCAGTGGTGGTCTGGTACCTGACATCTCCTTTCTGCCTGAAAACACCTGTAGGTGAGCATAGGAACTGCAGCACCTGGTTCCTGCGCCACCTGGAGGTGCTTTGGTCCCTGACTATGCACCAAAAAGCACAGTAAAAGCAGCACCTCAAGAAGTCAGGAACCAAAAGAACCTTCCTCATACTTCTTCCAGGGTACATAACAGCAATGTTTTCTGGCCTGCTAATGCTGACTTGTCCTCCTCCTTCTCCCAGACAAAAGCACATAGAAACCATTATATACCGTATAGACTTCTAATGAGGGCTGTTCCTTCTCCTCAAGGGTGCATAGCAACCATTTTTGGAGGACTTCTTATGGAGGACTTCACTTCCACCTTCTCTTCTGCTAATCCTGCCATATAAAGAGGAGGGTTGGGGTGTTGGAGGTGAGGAGGAGTGATGTGATGCTGGCATTGGGGAGAAAAAAAAGGCACAGGGAAAATGCAGGAAGCATGAAGAGGAGGAGGAAATTAATATGGCCAGTGGGAAGGGAATGAAGTAGCAACCTGTTTAATCCTATAGTTATAGACAGCCTGCCCCTAACCAAACTTACTTTAGTGGCCAAATGGCCAGAAGCTGTCTGGATCACCCTCTCAACCTTATTAGACTGTATTTTTGTTATATACTTTTTTTGCTTATAAATATTTACAAACTTGCATATTTACATATTTACAAAATTAATTTATAATTAATGTATCCATTTTATTTGCATAGCCCTTTTCCCCCTCTTCTTCCTCAAAGGTGCATGGCAGCCACTTGTCGTACTAATGCTAGTCCTGTGCCCTTTTTCTCCTCCGCCACTAATCTTGGCCTATCCCTGCCAACTCTTAATGAGCAGTTGGTGGAAATTTTGATTGATGGTCCTTATCCTCAGAGCCAGTTCACAGACCTCTGTATTGTTGTACGAAAATGCAAGAAAAAAATGTTCCCAAATCACCCCCATACCTAGCATCTGCATGCCACCATTATTTTACCCAGAAGAACCCAAGCCTGCCACCATTATTTTTTTACAGAAAGCCATCCCTGCCTTTCACATGTAGCTCTCTCTCTCTGGGACTTGTGGGCCTCTCTTGGTTGCAGTTGCATGCATTCCTTATTATCATACATGTATGGGGCAGTGTTGTTATAGGTGGAGAGAGAGCAGTAAATGTCTGTGCTTTGTTATTTCTCAAACAACAAATCCATTATATCTGAGACTGGTGACATTCCCATGTTCTACATCTTAGCCTTGGGAAGAAATGTTTTTTCTTATACTTGTTATTTTAATATGACTATATATATAGATATATATAAATATATATAGATATATATAGATATATATATCTATATATATCTATATATATCTTTATATATTTTTTATATCATTATTCAAGTGATTTATGTAACTTTCTAGTTGTAAAATATACTGGAGATATTGATTGTAGTATTGGATCAGCAAAAACTCCCATTCATTTTTTTAATGGTTATCATGCATTGATGGAGTTATTGCACTGTAAAGCAGTGTGCATACAAGCAGAAGTTATTTGACAGCTCTATAATTTTATCAGCATTTTTCCACATCCTAAAACTAAAATTACATGATTTGCAAGGCAAGGGTATCAAGGTCTGGAAACCGTTCCTATTTCCATCATCTGGTTTTGAATATATTGATAATATTCATTCTGATGAAAATAATATTCTCCTTTTCACACTCAGCATGCCCCTTTGTACAATGCTGATATAAAGCATAATCCAAATATTTCTGCCAGTGAACACTCTTTAGGATTAGCTGTACAAAATCTGAAGCTCTTATTAGTCTATTTGGCCTGATTTATAGAGAATAACAAAATGAGCTGTAAACACATAAACCATGAAGTCTAAAAAAAGGACATGAAAGAACCTACAATGCACTCTTAATTATGTAAAACCTAATTTGCAAGATGTGAAATTACTAAAAATAAATAATCACATTTTAAATGTGGCTGTTTATACTTTTGATTTTTTAGAAAAAAGTAAGTCATCAGTAACACCCAACCTAGTAAAGAATGACTATCCAGAATCAATTGCTGTCAAGAAACTCTGGTTAAGGAAAAATAAATGAACAAGTTGTAAAGCATTGATGGCCTTCACATAATCAGCTCTAATTTCGCAAGAAACAAGACACAAAATCTTTTATTGGCAGCAATAAGCTAGAACAGAGAGAATCATGCAATCCATGAATCATTTCTGCCTGAATTACTTAAAGGAGAACTATGAGGTGAGTGAAAATCACTCAACCTTATAGTTTGAGCCGACGTGTGACAATGAAACTGTCACACGTCGGCTCTAACGTCGGCTTTAAATACAGGACATATTTACATGCAATGGTAGAATTGAAAATTACTGAATATGCAATTGTCCAACTTTGATCATCCATAATAGTCCATAATAGTTTTCAAATTTCTATACATACCCTGTAAGCATTAAGCATTAGCCTAGGGCAGTAGAATGTGAAAGCATGTAAGCATCAGTCATAGGCCAGTAGGATGTGAAACCCTTTAAATCATCATGCATCTACACATCATTACAAAAATCATACATGTATACATATTCTCATGCCATCAAGACATATAAGCAGTGACTTGAGCTATGATATAACTTATAGCAGTTGGGGTGGACCGGTGGTGCAACCAGTGAGGCCACCCTAGGGCCAAGGCTGGGGGGGGGCCACTGAGATCCGGTTTTGGGATACCAGAGGATTGTCGGCAGGTGCAGGTTGGGCCGGGGTCCCTTAAAAATGTCTGCAGCAGCAATCACTAATGTCAGCTCTCTCCTCCTCAGCTGCTCTATGGCTACACCGGCTGGGGAGGAGAAGAATTGGTCCGGCTGTCACCACTACTACTATCTGCCCACTTCACTGATCGGGCTCAACGGCGGCCACCTCCAGCTTCATCTGCCCACTTCAGCTCTATAGGCTGGGAGGGAGACTGCAGCACCACCATTGGCTGGCTGTTCACTTCAGGAGAGTGGGTCCTGGAGAGAAGGCACAAGGCGGCTGAAGGCTTTATCTTAGGACATGCAGGAAACATTCTTGCTCCCCCCAACACCACAGGGAGAGGAAGAGGGCATAAGAGCAGAGCACCTGAATCAGATCAACTGTGTGCACTGTAAGTTCTTGTTCTTTCTGCATTACACTGCTGACTTCTGTACTCTGCATCACACCGCTGACTTTTGTACTCCGTGTCACACTGCTGACCTCTGTTCTATGCATTACACCGCTGACCCTAGCACTCTGAGTTACATCGCTGACCTCTGCACTCTGCATTACAACTGCACCTTGGCAATTTAATTTTTCAAATTGATTCAGCTGCATTAAGTCCAGTGCAGCAGCGTTCTGTGTAACCATGTGGCGCCTGCTTACAGTGCTTCCGCTGCCTCCTCATGAGACCCTCTGCACCCCTTCTGAGACCCTCCGCACTCCTCCTGAGACCGTCTGCTGGAGACATCAGACTGGAACCCCGAAGCAGAGCGGCAGCACAGAGTACGTACCAAATTCATATACTATGATTTTGCATTGCTGTATAATGTATTGCTGAGATTTATAAGTCCTCTATAGATGATGGCATTCTGCATTAGAGTGTAAGCTCCTCTGTACAGAGACTGATGCGACTGGTTTAGTGTTCTCTGTACTGCACTATAGGATATATGTCAGAGCTATATAAATGTATAATAATAGTTTCTGACTATGGGGGGACATTAGAGTGTAAGCTCCTTTAGTGCAGAGGCCGCCAGGGGGGCTTGAGGGGCAAGTGAGATCAAGGTCTGACGCCCCCCAGCCCAGTGTCGCTGTTCAAGGACAAGGTCCTGGAACAGTCAAGGTAAAAAAAAGCCAAAGCACGTCCCCCCTTCTTCTATTGTTAACCTCTAGGATACAAGTGGAAAGTCTCAGGGGATCTACTGCCATGGTCCAAAACGGAGCCCAAAAAAAGAGGCAGTGCAAACAAACTCTTTGCTGCAATTCCTCAGGATAGTTTGATCCCGCGCAATGGAGGTGTTGGAGGGAAAATTTACGTCCATAGGTCGCTTGCCTTTCCACAGCACAGGGGGAAGGGCAGTCAACAGCAAATGTAGGAGGAAAATCATGCTGGTGGTTAGGTGGTAGAGGAATACTGAAGTGAGGAGGAGGAATTTTGATGCGACTTAAAGGTAGACATTTCACCCCTTCCTGATCCAAGGGGAGAATAATATGGGGATATATTAGGGAACACAAAGTACCCCACTCCAAGGCAGCTTAACAAAGAAACTCTTTGCTGCATCTATTTATGGTAGCAGGATCCACCACACTGTAGGTATTGGTGAAGGGGGAACTTCTAATGGGAAAAGGCTGGCTGCCCTTCCAGTTGTTTCCCTTGGTCTCATTCTTGTTGCTGAAACAGGAAAAACAGCCCTTTTCTGTGCAGCATGTCTGGCTCCATTGTACTGGAGACATAAATGCAGGGGGAAAACCAAAGAGCATAGACTGGCAGTCCTCACACAAGTTGGCTTTGGTTGAACCACTTGTTCCTGTCACAGACAAGGCCACCCTTTTAATATAAATTTTTTTAATCTTTCTTTTTTATTAATTGTAAAGCCATCCTTTTCTGGCTGAATAAAACATGGGCTGGGACAGTAATGAAAACCGGGAGTTACTACCAATGTTAAGAAAAAAGGAAGTCCTAGGCCTTAACCGCGTCTTATCCCTATGCAAAATTAATTTTAAAAGATTTCTTGCAAGACAAGGATGCCAGTTCAGGTACTTGCCTCACAGAGGTGATGGCTTCAAGGAATCCCACCTTGTAGGTAAGAGTATGGATAGGAATGTCTATTATGTTAAAAAAAGTTTCTGAAGCACAGACAGAACAAAATTAGGGCTTTGAGGAGTGAGAGGCCCACATTGTCAAAAAGACAGAAAGGGCAGAAACATGATCTTAGACAGTGCTGAGAGCCAAACACTGGTACAGACCTACATATTTTCCCTCCCATCAACTGTATTTTTTATATTATGTTTTTATTTGGAACAATATTTCAAGATTAGCATTTATGGGTTATTTTTTTATAGTAAGGCAGCTCTGCCCTGGCCAAGCAAAGACAGCAGACAAGGATGGCAAAGCTCCAATTAAAATACTTACAAGTGATCACATTCATTGACTTTTGGGTTCCTAGTCTGGACCACTGGTTGGAAAAGGCTTTATCTGCAATTAAGGTTCTAGCATGCCCTGCTGCAGGAGTCATGTCAGAGAGGGCTATCAATGCAGTGAGTTGAATTTGTTACTTAAAAACTGCAGTATATGTTAATTGCCCGGAGTACAGGTGTGCATTGTTTTAAGTGCACACTGTTTTTCCAATCACATTCATTAACTACTCCATGCTGGGCCAGTGATTGAAGGTGACCCTACATGTGCTATAGGTACTAGTCTGACATGCTGCATGTATCATACAAGAGTGGGCCTTATACATAGTGTGGTGAATTTATAACAGAGATGCTGCATTTTATCACCCTGGGAAGAGGGTGCATTTTTTTTGGGTGAGGGGATTAAACGATGGAGTGAGGCGCTGGGACTTTACGTGCAGCTAAGAATATTTTGGAGACTTGCTCCACAGTATGTAAGCACTTTTACAAGGCCACAATTTAAAAGGGAGAAATTAGCCAGATTTATCATTTAGAAGTAAAAATGATTAGAGATGCCCCAACACCATTTTTGTGAGTAGGAGTGCTGATAATTACTCGCCGATGCCAATTATAGATACCTTTTTTTGTGCCATGTGTCTTAAACAATACAGACTAATGATTTTAGGACAGTGGTGGAGCACTAGAGCCCAGTCCCAGCTGCAACCACTAGTTCTGCCACTGACTCCAAGCTGTAGAGGGGCTACAAATCTCAGCAATACATTATTATATAGCAATGCAGAATACCACCAGCTACAGAGGACTACAAATCCCAGTAATACATTATACAACAGTGCAAAATAATACCGTCAGCAGAAGAAAACTACAAATCTCTGCAGTCAGGTAACATAGTACTATGGCTGGGATGAGGAGGAATGCTCTGCAGTCAGATAACATGGTATCACGGCTGGGATGAGCCGTGGTATCATCCCAAGCATTTGGTAGACTTTAATTTGCTACCAAATTAAAATCTATCTCTCCTAAAAAAAAGATGTATAATACATACAGGTAGACTGCAAACACTATAAGGTATAATGCTCTGAACGGAGAAAACAGCAAAATGAAAAAGGGAGAAGAAAAAAGGCTCAGGAACTCATTGGTTAAGGTGTATGCTTTCTTGGATAAATGTTTGTCCTCCATGCTGTAGGGTTTTTTTGTAAATGTAATTCCATTGTGAATAGGCACAGGTCTTCAGTTATATGTGGTTATTTAATGAGTATGCATAGGCACACAGAAATGACAATGGCAGTTATATTTGTGCAATTGTTCATTCTCTGAAAATGTGTGGCTGTCGACGTCAATTAGAACAGCTTGGATGAAGTCATATACTGTGTGGCTCTATTTTCCACCAACACAGGTCAGGCTAAGTCCACCATTAATTGTACACTTTTATAAAATAATTTACATAGAAATATATAACAAAAAAAATTATTTATTACAGTAAAATTATAAACATACAGAGAAAAAAGGGAAGAATACTTATACTTTAATTGCCAGTACTGAATATAAAGTCCAGAGAGTTGGGAATTTCACATTCAGCATTTGTCTGTCAACGTGTTACACTCAACTCAAAATGCCACCCTACATTTTTTCCAGGTAGATTAGTCATAAGGCCCTCCTTTAACCATTGCAGCTTTGGTAAATGAAGTTTGAGATTCATACATTTTTTTCTTCTCTTCTTACTCCTTGATCAGATGCTAGAATGATCAGATCAGTGAATGCAATGAAATTGTAAGAAAACCACGTCGTAGCAAAGAGACTAGGGTAATTGTGATATTACAGTTAGGCTGCAAAAATTATTTGTCAGTTTGTTTCATATCACTTTTATTTAAAGCGGAACGATAGCAAAACATTTAAAGAAGAACTCTAGAAATTTTATTCATTAACCCTTGCAGTGGTGCTACCCCCACACTGCAAGGGTTAAGTGCTCATATGTGTCTAGGTGATAAAATAACAAAGATATACTTACCCAAAGCTCCAAGCCATCCAGGTGTCACAGTGATCCCTCCAGCCTGCCCCCCCACCCCCCCCCCCCCC
>NW_017307063.1:668337-673573 GCF_000935625.1 Nanorana parkeri | reverse complement strand
CATTGCAATGTCCCTCAGCGTCCTTATGTCTATGCACAGTGTATAGACTTGATGATTTACTGGACCATAGACTTCTGCAGATGAGGGAGAGAGACATTCCAAGATCGTTCTAAGAAGAAGCTTTGGTTAAGTATATCTTTAGGTTTTTTTTAACCTAGACACAAACGAGTAGTAAACCCTTGCAGCGCGGGGGAAGCCCCACTGCAAGGGCTTATAATAAAAAAATTCCTCTAGTTCTTCTTTAAAATTCCTGTTAAAATAAATGCATATGATTTTTGTGTTTAGAAGATATTTAATTTTGTCCAGCCATTCTAGTGATCAATATACCCCTGCCAGACTACATAGTCAAGTTGGTGACCTCTTTTTTCTACTGCAGCCTAACAATTAAATTTACTCATCCACAGCTTGTGACTGAGCAATAAAGGAAAAGCAATTCAGTGATTAGGTTATAATTGTGCTTTCTCCATTACCAAGCTGTCATATTGGATTGTTTTCAGCAGAGCCTAATTTGCTAACAGTGTTCCTCTCCAAGACTAGACATGTAAATATGGATTTGTGCCGAATGCAAATTCAGATGAATTTTCTTGAATTCAGACATTCGGATACATCCAAATTCCCGAATGAAACAAATGCCGAATGCAAACGAATCCGAATTTTGCTCTAAGGAAAATGTAAATGCATCAGAATGTCTGAATACCATTTGGACTGTTGTTATTGGTAAAAAAAATAAAAAATAAAATAGTAAATACAATTTTTTGACAAATCCTTTATTAAAAACAAAAATGTCTTGATGTCCATCCAGCATCTGTATCCTGGAATTTGGGCAGCTGCCGACCAGACCAAAGAAAAAAACAAAAACCTGCCGCTCATTGCCCTATGGAATGTGTACATCGGGCAGTGGGCAAGAAATAAACAAAGCCTGCTATTGGCTACTTCAACTTGAAATAGCCAATAGCAGACTGGCTATAGCTCTGCTCCCTGCATTCTGTCAATCAGCAGAGGAACATACATGAGAGAGAACTTTCCCTCTCAGGTCCTCTCCTCTGTGGATTGACAACAGGCAGTGGGTGACAGAAATAGACAGCCCCCTATTGGCTATTGGAATCAGTAGAGGAGTGGACCTGAGAGATAATTTTTTCTCTCAGGCCCACTTTTCTGCTGATTGGCAGAAGGTAGTGGGCGAAGCCATAGCCAGAGAAAATACAGGGCACAGCCACATAGAAATGGTGATAATTATTTCTGACATATTTCCATCTGGGTTCATTCTATATTTCTTGTGCTAAACTCCACAAGTAATAATTTTGTTAAGAAGGTGCACTCTACAGAGATTTCATAACAAGATGTGGTCTTACAAAGCAATAACCTTTTATTACAAATTTTCAGACACTACATTAAATACTCAAACACATATATTAAAATCTTCCCCCTCTGGTGGTTAGCCTTAATCTCCTATACATTGCACATGCTGTGTTATCAAAATTGCACAAAAAACACTTTCAAAAAGTTCTCAGAGGTTTGCAAGAGCAATACATTATTCCTACTGAGATCCGCTATATACGGTTTACCCTTTATGAAAGGGTTTCAAGGAATGAAAAAGTGTCTGTTTCCAAAGACCACCATTAATATGTAAACATTTCATTAACGTCTTCCTTTGAGCCACAATTATTTGCACACTTAATTAAGCACTGTGTTCCTTATTCCAAGGTGCACTCACAGATACTGTGTGTATAGAGCAGTCCCAGAGAAAAGCAAAAGTGTCTCTCCCAGGTATTCAATCTCCCCCACAAAGCAGCCACTAGATTAGTCTTCTAATAAATCATTGTAAAGTTGTATCCTTGTCAAGTTCTTCTCAACTCTTGATTAACATGTAGCAATCTCCTTATCTCTTTGTACAAACTACTGTTGTTCCAATCCTAGCCCTGTATGCAACAATTTAACACAGTTCACATGGAGTAGCAACTCCTGTCAGCTTGCCTTCCACAATCACACAATATCCAAATTGTTATAGACATTTTGGGGGTGATTTACTAACCTAAACGCACGCACGAGGTGCGTGTGATTTTCACACAGCAAAACGTATTTATCAACCAAAAAGTCTCTAAAAGCATATTTCCACTAATGCCATATATGGAAAAATCATGCAAATGATGCATATATAATGCTGCTTCACAGTTTAGACAAAAATGGTTAGCTCATGCATTTACATTCCTGCATTCATCAATGCAAGCAACATAACATAGAGCTAATTTACACGACATCACCTTGCAATTCATGCTTGGCTTTGCACAACACACTTGCTGGGTGTGTACACACTACAAAGGTGTTTAGATTCCACCCATAGATCATGCTGGGAGGGAACACACTACAGAGGTGTATACATGTTCGTGGTGTGTTTATAAGGTTAGTAAATCAACCCCATTATCTCATGTGTTGTAAAACACCACTTGGAAACAAAAGAAGGCAAACATTAAGGCCTCATTCACACACAATGCAAGAGCAAAATTGTATACAGTATTGCGTATATACGTGTACGTGCGCGTATATGCGTGCACTATTTGCAATCCCACAATGCATCATTCGTAATAGAAATGTTAATGAACTGTATGCGCGTACGAGCGTATATGCGCGCAAACACACGTATATGCGCGTAAATACGCAGAAATACGCTGCCCGGACGCATCTCGGTTCCATTTTGTTTTGCGCATTTTTACGCAGCTATTTACGGAGCCATTTATTTGCATATGCTGCATATGGTACTATACGCGTGTATATGCGCGGTAGTGTGAATGAGGCCTTAGATTGAAGAAACAGTGTTACTTATCTGTTTCCTTATTTATGCAATAATGTGCCAAGCTGAAAAAACAATCAAATATAAACAGTGAAAAAGCATGCAATGTCAAGCTCCCGTCCTTCTGGCTCCACTAAAGTGGTGACGTCAGACGGAAGGGAGCTGTATTGCATCTGCTGTACTTAAGTACATTGAGGGAATCCCCTGTGGGAATCTTTCATGCTGGCTATTTCTTGCCATTGTGTGAGTACATGTTTTTAGCTAATAAATGTTATATTTTTGGATGGTACGCACTGTGTGTCTTTTGCTTTCTTTCTTCTCGATCTGATGAGCGTATCTATGACCTGAAAGGATCCATTGTTGACCTGCATGGGCAAAGCACTTTAAAGACATTTAGATACAATGGCTTTGAAATTACACAGGTCAATTATTTTGGGACACGTGGGTGTAGGCCATCCGGGCCAGGTGCTTTGTTCACCTTAATTTTGTCTAATTGTTTCTGGACCATATCAATAGTCACCCATTGTGGTTCAGTGGAGGGTATGGCACTGCTATCCCCATTATGGACTTGAGTTACACCCTGTTCCTTGGTGTGCACAGAGCTGAAGAAAGTATTGAATAGATTTGCCTTCCCTTTGTCCCCAGTTAACAACTCCGAGTTATCTTATAAGGGGCCAACATGCTCAGACCAGATTTTTTTTTACTATTAATATATTTCAATAATTTTGGGGGGTTAATTTTGCATTCTTTTGCCACCCGTCGTTCGTTTTGAATGTTTGCCAGCTTTATTTCCTTTTTACATATGTTATTATATTCTTTGTAGCTTTCAAATGACGACAGTGTTCCTTTATTTTTATATTTTTTAAACACCCATTTCTTATTGTTTATGGCTTTTTTTTACTTTGGATGTGAGCCACACGGGTTTTACTTTTAGCCTTTTAAACTTATTGTTTACTGGAATATATTTTGCCGCATGGTTGCGAACAATTGTTCTGAAACATACCCATTTTTGTTCTGTTTTTAAAAAAAATGAAAATATACCCTCCCAGTTTAACTCTTCAAGAGCAGCCCTTAGCATGGGAAAATGTTCTCTCCTGAAGTTAAGTGTTTTTATTTTTCTAGTGTGTGCAAGTTGTTTACAACTTAAGTTAAATGAAATCATATTATGGTCACTGCTACCCAGATGTTCTTTTATATGAATATTTGTAATAAGCTCTGCATTGTTTGAGATTATCAGATCCAGCATAGCATAATTTCTAGTTGAGGCTCCTACAAACTGTACCATAAAATTGTCATACAATAAGTTTATAAATGTCCACCCTTCTACTGTTCCAGCAGTGCCATTATGCCAGTCAATGTCAGGATAGTTAAAATCTCCCCTTAATACTACTGTCCCTGCCCTTGCAGCCCTTTCTATTTGTTTAAGGAGCTGAGTCTGTATCTCTTCATTAATGCTGGGGGGCCAGTAACAAACTTCAACAATTATCTTTGCGTTATGCATACTAGTATACAGCACCACCCATAATGCCTTAGCACCATCACACTCACAATCAAGAAAGTCCTCTTTCACTCTCACTTTTAGATCACTTTTCCCATAGAGACTAACCCAGCCACCTTTTCGTTTTACCCGGCGTCTCCAAAAGAGAGCATAGCCAGGAATATTAACAGCCCAATCATGTGAAGAACCAAGCCAAGATTCAGCAATACCAATTATATTATAGTTCTCCCCATGCACCAAAGCTTCCAATTCTCCCATTTTGCTGTGCAGACTTCTGGCATTGGCGAACAAACAATTCATGCCATTTTTACATTTTTCATTTGTAGTAGCTGTATATTTTGTTGTAGTACAATTAGTATATTTAGTACTATAATCTCCAATGTTTGTTTGCAACATGGGGATCTCCTTATACTTATTGCAATACACTCCCACTGGTTAACAAAGATGCCATTCTAAAAACCACAACACTTTACTGAAAACATTTCAGTATCAATATAGGTTTGGCCATAGTATCTATTGCACATATTTTAAATGTATAAAAACATAACAGAGTAATTAATTCCTTCTCATAGCTGGGTTCAGAGACATGTGACTAACAGAATCAGCTACTGCATAAATATTTTTCACAGTAGTTTACTCTTAGAATA
This sequence comes from Nanorana parkeri, assembly GCF_000935625.1. Lineage (NCBI taxonomy): Eukaryota > Metazoa > Chordata > Amphibia > Anura > Dicroglossidae > Nanorana > Nanorana parkeri. The sequence continues at coordinate 668,640 of NW_017307063.1, read as the reverse complement.
CATGTTTGCATGGTAATTGTGTATAATTTATACGATGGAATAGGGACACTAAACGTCTGTATATTAACTCAATTGGCAACAGATTTATATGCTGTGTCAAAAAATGTTGGCAACTACTGCTGTATGTCTTCTGCTAGAATTGTTTAGGAATACTACCAATGACTTTATGTAGAACAAATACAGCATCCACTGACTTTGACCTATTAAAATATAAAAATAGAAAATGTTGTTTGACCTATTAAAATATAAAAATAGAAAATGTTTGAGAACCAGTCACAGCTGAGCTTATATTTTAATAATAGG
>NW_017307063.1:668062-668288 GCF_000935625.1 Nanorana parkeri | reverse complement strand
TATAGTTCTATTTACTTTGTGTGAGCCTGACACCTTAACTTGGGTGTCAGGAATCAGATGTCCTCTGAAATCTATCACTGGCTGCTGTGTCAACAGTTTGATATTCCACTTCAAACTACAGAAAGTACCTGACAGTGTCAAAAAACATACTGCCATAGCTTGGAGGAAAGTAAACAACTACAGTGCTCTGTTATGTGATCAAAAGAAAGCTCTATTCCACTCAAAA
>NW_017307063.1:650460-668020 GCF_000935625.1 Nanorana parkeri | reverse complement strand
TCGATTTCCTGACATGAGTACAAGTACCAATACTTTTTCTCAAGTACTCGCCACTACCAATTACCAATATCTTTTTTATAGTGTCATGTGAACGTTTTACTAAAGCAATACAGACTAATGATTTTAGGGCAGTGGTGGAGCACCAGGGCCCATTTGCAGCTGCAACTTCTGTGATCCTGGTAGTTCTGCCACTGACTCCAATCTGTAGAGGGACTAGACATCCCAGCGATACAATATACAACTATGCAGAATACCACCAGCTATAGAGGAGTGCAAATCCCAGCAATACATTATAAACAATGCAGAATAATACCACAAGCTATAGAGGACTACAAATCACAGAAATATATTATACAGCAATGCAGAATAATATGAAGCTACATAGTCTGTGTTGCTCCAAGGTGGGGGCCTGATGTCTCCAAGGTCTCAGCCGGGCTGTGTGGCGTCTTATGTGGGTTGTGCAGCGTCTCAGAAGGCAAGTGCAGGGTATCAGGAGGGCTGTGCAGGGTCTCAGGTGGGTTGTGTGGCGTCTCAGGAGGATGTTCGGGGTCTCAGGTGGGTTGTGCGGGGTCTCAGGAAATGGTGCAGGCTCTCAGGTGGGCTGTGCAGGTTTCAGGAAACTATGTGGGGTCTCAGGTGGAGGTGTGCGGGTCCAAGGTAGGCTTTGTGGGGTCTCAGGTATGCTGTGCAGGGTCCCAGGAGGGCTGTGCAAGGTCCCAGGTGGGCTGTGAGTGGTCTCAAGAGGCTGTGCAGGATCTCAGGCGGACTGTGTGGGGTTTCAGGAGGCTGTGCGGGTTCTCAGTTGGGCTGTGAGGGGTCTCAGGAGGCTGTGCAGGGTCTCAGGTGGGCTGCTATGGGAAACTCAAGAGGACTGTGTGGGGTCTCAAGTGAGCTGTGCGGGGTCTCGGGAGGGCAGTGCAAGGTCTTGGGAGAGCTGTGCAGGGTCTCACCAGGGGTCCGGATGGTCTAGTGGGCAGATGGGGGCAGCAGGGTTTCCCAGGAAAGAGGGGCCGTGGTTCACAGGAAGGCTTCCAAGGTCCACAGCAAGCACAGGACCTCAGGCAGCCAATTCTGCCTCAAAATTTGTACTCATGAAAATGAGCAGTATCGGCACAAATACTGGTATTGATGCATCCTTTATTATTATTCTATGGTATTTATTGCTGCCTGTGTCCCCACTGGGAAGATTTCCCAATACTTCCTGTTCCAGTGACAAGGTGTCAGGGAGACACAAACTTATGGAGAATCTGTCTAATGGGTCAGAGAAAGTTGCAAATACATTTTTTACTAACATGAGGACATATTAGAACCTCAGGTTTGTCAGGTTTTTTTTTTGTCTTTAGAGCTTCCCACACCATCTCGACCAGAACTTATTTTTATCTGGACCAAAAACGTATACACAGTAATTCCAAGGGTAAAAATTAGGCTAGTTCACACCATTGTGTTCCGTTCCAGAGGTTTTAAGAAATGTACAGCATGCTGCATTTTTTCTGGTCTGGAAAGCATAAAAACACATGTAAATGCACCAGATGGCACTGGAACCTAAAAGCCAATAAAAAACAATTGAGACCTAAAAAAAACAAGCACCAAAATGCATCACAAACACGCATAACCGCGTTTGCAGAAATGCATCCAGGTCTGAGCATGAGCATGAGAACAGATACAGATTTAAAAGGAAGCGCAGCAAAGAGAAGGGAAACAACCATGGATTACAGTAAGGCACACATTACAGTATTGTTTTATGTTAAAAAATCTGAGGGTTTAATGTCACTTTAAGTAAAATTGTACAATCATATGAATTAAAGTTTGGATACTTATATTTAAGTATAAGCCCAATAATGATTAGAAATTAGGTTTGGGTTCACCACAAAATCGGTTCAGAGTGAATTCTGCATGTTCCAGGATCACAGCCCTGGTGAATTATTGCAGCAGACTTCAGGCTATGTATCTATTATGCCCACTGGGATGGCTTAGTGGTTAGCACTTTTGATTGTAGCACTGTCTGCATGGAGTTTGCATGCTCTCCTTGTGCTTGTGTGGGTTTCCTCCAAAGACATGCTGAAAGGTTAATTGGCTCATGTCTAAATTGGCCCTGTATGTGTGTGCAATATTGTTTATTACATAAAATGTTAAAAACACATAAAGGTATATCGCAATTATTCATTCATGGATACAGGGATATACAGTTCATCATACAGGTAAATATAGCTGGCCCATTTTGTTACCCTCTACCATCCACAGGTCAGCATCGTAGATTCATAGTTTTATAGATATTACATTCCATTAACTTATTAGTAGCTGGCAATCACACTGGAGTATGGGTGCAATTTATTTGACATGTTTTACACCAACTTATCTGCTTTCTCAGAAAAATATGGGAGGCATGTCTATGGTAATGTAACAAAAAAAATGACATCAATACATGTACTGCACAATTCATATAGCCATTTATAAATAGATGTTTTATTACATCATCACATAGATGGTTTATCACAATTTTGTAACAAACTTACAAAAAAAGAGAAACGTAATCATTGCATAAGGTCAATAATAAAGCTCCACGGAGAGATTGCAGGGGACTAAACAGCCGAGGACCCCAAGGATAGATCAGCTCTCAGTTTGTTGGATCTTTGAATCTATAAAGCAAATTAATATGAATTTGCATGATGAGCGAAGACTGTACAACTTTAAGTTAACCTTGATATAGAATAGATAAGAGAGACTAAAGACGTAACTTAGACATACATGGTAACAGCAATATTTATGCATGGGAAACTATAGGTCATGGACGGCCCAGTGTAGAGCAGATCTCTATCAATAAATACTGCATGGGGAACCTGAGTTAAATATACAAAATAAACACTAATGTCATCTTATATTGCCCAATAATGTGAAGAGAGATATACTGTAAATAAATGAGGTTCAATGTGCAGGATTACCAAAATTAGGTTATCAAAAAAGCATAGGTACCCAGCATGCAAAAGGGTGTACTCAGCAACAGATTACAGAGGGGAGAGACGTCACCACTTCTTACGTCACCAATTGTTCTGATCACAGAAGCCGCATCTGGTGCAGAGTGTGACACCAGCACTGCTCAAAGGGGTAGCACACATCTAAGACTACACATCCTCTCCACCCCCAGTCAATAAGATAGGTGGAAGGTGCACATTGGGGCTGTGAATGCATAGAGGAATAGCTCACTTCATCACCGCCCAGCTGCCTCATGGAACTGCACCTCCAATCCTCCACAGTTGACAGGATAGTGTCACATACCTGGAGTGAGACCGGATGGAGGAGGAAGTGTCCCTTGCATCCTGTGTCCAACTTCCCTGGATATGAGGACAGGGTGAGGAGGACACTAGTTCGCACTGGTGCCTGGATGGTTGAAAACCAGGAGCAAGTGAGGTACTGGAGCAGCAGACAGAAGCTGGGTCGGGGTCACAAACCGGGGTCACGCCAATCAGAAACAGCAGTGCAGAATTAGGATCCAGAAGCAGAGTAAGAAGCGAGCAGAGGTCAAAGCCAGGAATCAAGCGGGTACAATCAGCAAGCAGAAGAATGGTCGAGGCAAGCTGAGTCAGATAGCAGAATATAGCAGGATCACAGGAACAACAGACGCAGGAATAGCTGAGGATCAATCAGCAATGGATGGGTGCCAGAGGTCTGTTTAAATAGGGCTTCAGGATGTCACTTCCTATGCAACTTTGCATGTGCTTTCCAATGCGCCCTCTGTTGCGCATGCACACGCATGTATTGCACGTATTTGCCCTCTGACCCTGTGAATGGGTTTTCCGGACATGTGCATAGGGGCGCACGGCACTCTGGGCATGCGCAGGGTGTCTCTTACAGATAGATAGGGGAACCACCCATCAACAGAGAGCTGGGAACCAGAGATGGAGAGAAGGTGCTCCAGGGAGAGAGATACAGACAGTGCATAATAGCAGGAACAAAACATCTTCAATAGGCTGTGTTTGGCACATCAGTGTCACATAAAGGCTGCCCTCCCATATACATACGATCTGTCCAGGGACAAAAATTGAGATACACTATATTGCCAAAAGTATTGGAACACCCCTCCAAATCATTGGATTCAGGTGTTCCAATCACCTCCATGGCCGCAGGTATATAAAATCAAGCACCTAGGCATGCAGGCTGCTTCTACAAACATTTGTGAAAGAATGTGTCGCTCTCAAGAGCTTAGTGAATTCAAGCGTGGTACAGTGATAGGTTGCCACCTGTGCAATATTCCCATACGTGAAATTTCCTTGCTACTAAATATTCCACGGTCAACTGTTAGTGGTATTATAACAGAGTGGAAGCAACTGGGAACAACAGCAACTCAGCCACGAAAAATTACAGAGTGGGGTCAGCTCATGCTGAAGCGCACAGTGCGCAAAAGTCACCAACTGTCTGCAGAGTCAATGCTACAGACCTCCAAACTTCATGTGGACTTCAGATTGGCACAACAAAAGTGCGCTGAGAGCTTCATGGAATGGGTTTCCATGGCCGAGCAGCTGCATCCAAGCCTTATATCACCAAGTACAATGCAAAGCAATCGGATGCTGTGGTGTAAAGCACGCCACCACTGGACTCTAGAGAAGTGGAGACATGTTCTCTGGAGTGACGAATCATGCTTCTCTGCCTGGCAATCTGATGGATGTGTCTGGGTTTGGCGGTTGCCAGGAGAACGGTACTTGCCTGACTGCATTGTGCCAAGTGTAAAGTTTGGTGGAGGGGCGATTATGGTGTGGGGTAGTTTATCAGGGGCCCCTTAGTTCCAGTGAGGCATCAGCATACCAAGACATTTTGGACAATTTCATGCTCCCAACATTGTGGGAACAGTTTGAGGATGGCCCCTTCCTGTTCCAATATGACTGAGCACCAGTGCACAAAGCAAGGTCCATAAAGACATGGATGAGTGAGTTTGGGGTGGAGGAACCTGACTGGCCTGCACAGAGTCCTGACCTCAACCCGATAGAACACCTTTAGAATTAATTAGAGCGGAGACTGCGAGCCAGGCCTTCTCATCCAACATCAGTACCTGGCCTCACAAATGTGCTTCTGAAAGAATCAAACATTCCCATAGACACACTCCTAAACCTTGTGGACAGCCTTCCCAGAAGAGATGAAGCTGTTATAGCTGCAAAGGGTGGGCCAACTCAATATTGAAAATACGGACTGAGACTCGGATGCCATTAAAGTTAATGTGCGTGTAAAGGCAGGCTTCCCAATACTTTTTGCAATACACTGTATATTGAAGGAGCAGAAGTGTTTGAACTGTGAAGTCATTTAGTGGTGTTGAGGTGGTGAGGCTCTACAAATTATACAGAGTGCTTTATATTAAATGGTGGCCAACCAGTGGTTTAGCAGCAGGGTGCATACATTGTGCCATATATAACATTGTGCATATGCATTTGATCAGCATTGTCAGTTTCCTGATTGTGATTATATGTGGAAAGAGATTTCTTCACAGCTTTTTACATGCACAGTGGCTATACATCTATCTGCTGTGTGGATAGAGGGTTTTGATACAATGCTGGAGATGTAGACACTGGGAGCATGGTTGCAGCAGGATCCAAGATAATCACTTGTGTATGTTATTTCCCACAAAGCACAGCATTGAGATAGCACATCAATTGACATATTGTAATCCATGATGCAATACGCACATTCTACAATCTGTTGATACCTTTATTGGGCTTGTGCCCCGTTGTATGCTTATAAAAGCAGTCTTTCATTCAACATAGATTGATGATTTCCATCCAGTGAGAAATGAAGATCACTCCATCGTTCTATGCTTTAGGGGTGACAGTTGTGCATTATTTTTTTTTAGCATGAGTGTTTATTAATATATGACAATGCAATTGACAAAATCTTGTATCGTATAGAAATAATCAAGAGATACAAAGTTCATAAATAGACAATCGCAAAGAGTAGTATTGCATCTGTTAATGGTCAGTAGAGACTTCAGAAGCCATTGGAAGTGCATAGAATGTAAAAAGAAGCTCTGTGGTGGCCCTCCAATACTAAAAAAAAAAAAAAAACGTGCAAATAAATCAAAACTCTAAAATAATTTAAAAAATTTGAGTATTGGAGGGCCACCACAGAGCCCCTCCTTCCTTTTCAAAGTTTGTTCACAGCTTGAATTAATATCACGATTTAAATTTTAGTTTTCTGTGTTGTTTTACTACACCGCTGGCCAGAGGTTCACGTGTTTAAAATATACATGCTGAACCAATGAGGTTGATCACTGGCACTAATTCTGAAGGTTCCAGTGTTGATTTTTATTATTCTTATTATGTTTGTGTGTTGAACCTTCTAGTCATATGTAAATAATCCACTTGAATCAATTTTTTCACACGGATTGTTGTAATTTTTACACAGATTTGTTTATTAACACTTTAGTGTGCAGTTGGTTCACATAGACCGAGCGCAACATATTTGCTTTACATTTGTTCACCTATACACATTGTTGCGGCTGGTCCAATCAGGTAGTTAGGCACGCATTCCCAGCGCAGTGATTTCTGTGATATAGAGATAGGAATAAGCTATTAGGGAGGTCTTTGAAAGTGAAGTATAATCGATCAGTTTGGTCCCAAGTATGAAGCTAGCAAATTATTACATGTAGGGGAATAGCCAGTGGAAGTGTGGATTAAAGATCTTAAATCATCCCTTTGGTGTTGGGATAAATCTGAGATAATAAACCTCTTCCAATCCTCTAAATGTAAGCCTATGGAGGTGTTAGGTCGGTTCACATCTAGTAGGTCCATATTGAGGAATTTAAACATAAGAAGGTGCAGGCTGGCAAGCGAAGGGGGTCAGTCATGATCCATTTCTGTGAGATGCATTTTTTTGCTCCCAATAAGCAAAGGTGTTCCCAACGTTTGAGAGATGGTTGCAGAGATGAGAGGACAATCATGAAAAAGACACAATAAGGGATGTTGAATGAGTTGAGTGCCAGCGATGGAGCGCATGTACGTCAACATTTGGGACCAAAATGACTGAATGGAAAGGCATGACCAAAACAGGTCGGAAATATCAGGTAAATTGGCTTTACATTTTGGACAGGAAGTTGGCCAATTTTCAGTGTTTAGGTGTAACGTTAAAGGCACGGTAAGCTCAGTGTATTAGTTTGAATTGTTTTTCTTTCCAATTTTCACAGGAGGTGTGTTTACGGACAGTTTTCCAACCTTGGATGATTTTGTGAGAGACATCATTAGGAGGTTGATTGAGGAATATTGCCCCTTGTATTATATGATTAGGATATTTGGTAGAGTCAGAATTATTACATTCCCTAAGGAAAGCAAACACGGATTATAAGGAAAATCTAAGACTAGGTGATTGGACCAAATGATGTGCAGGGGTGTCAAACTCAATTTAATTGTGGCCTCAGCAACATTATGGTTGGCCTCAAAGGTATCTGTAAGACTATATAAATGTATCTAATCTTTATCATAATTGCCCTGCATTTAATTATCACTGGTTTTAGTAATAACTTAATACCTAGATCTGAAAGTAGAAGTCTAGGAAATGGCCTGGTGGGCCGGATTCGGCTTCTGGGCCTTGAGTTTGACACATGTGATGTAGAGGGTGTGGAGTTGTGCATTTTATACATTCGTACATACATTTTGTGAAGGCTGTGCAGTAACATGCAGATGCAACTTGGAGTTTTGTGGAAGTTTTGACAGGTTCTTTTCACATATGGTGTATGTAATTATATTGATCTGTCATAACATCTTTATACGTATGATGTGTGTTGCCAAGAAGTGTATACCATCTGGGCCTTCAAGGATTAGAGTGTTTTAAATTATTTTCATTTTTTTAAATAGAGGCAAGTACAGTTTGTGTTTATATCACACATCAACAAGTTGCAGGCTTTGTTACTTTGAGACAATATTAGTGACACCTCCATGGCAAAGGTTGAGCCCCGCCTTTAAAGGTCTTGGTTTGTGAAAGAAGTAACACAAACAAAGGTGCTGCAGCTAAAACTAATAGTAGAATCCAGGCACCAGGCCTGTAGTAATCACATTAGTAATCACATTGTGTGGTAAATAAAAATGCCAGACAGAACCAATTAGAGCTTTATGCTCAGATACAATACCAGTGCACTGAATCAAATTTATATCTGTCATAAGCTGACATCACGGGCAAACTCAAAATCACCTTTGTTGCAGTATTTATTTGACATAGTAGATGACATGGGAAATGCTTAAATGCCTGAACATATGACATAGCATTAGAATACTGGGCATGCAGTCAGCCCAGATACATTAAATGGATAGCAGGAACCTGTGCTTTCTTACCTTCTGTTACTTGATTTTACTAAGTGCTGTATAATTAATGTACTTGTTTAAAAATAGCCATGTCAGGATAGAGGTATTGTTTTATCCTTCAATTATTGTAAAACATTTTCCTCTTAGACCAGAAGCATAATGTGTTTAGGTGATTATAAACCGTTTCTGAAATTCTGCTTTTTTAGATATTAATAGCGAATTAGGGTGACTTTGACCTCTATTCACAAAATGTTGCAATAGTTTGTGCCATAATTATGAAAAATCATTTGTTGAAGCTGATAACAGCCTCTTACAGTCCATACCCTGCACATTGAAAAGCTGTTAGGTGATAAAATACCTAATTCAGCTCTTATTAGGATTGACGTAGAAGTATAGTACAACTTGGTGAATTTTCCTATTCACTGTCATATAGTATCAGTGAGAAAAATATCTCATAAAGATAGGCTAGGCAGAGTTATAGTTTTATTTGGTCTTCAATAAGTGAATGCCCCTCATGAAGGTGTTTCTATTAGGCAGCTTAACATATAGAGAAAAAAAATGTAAAGATATAGAATATATGTGAAACTTCCACTGTAATGCAGATATGTCTGTGAAGGTTCTCATTCATCCAGGTCATGGTATATCTGTAAAAAATAAGTCAAGGCAACTGGACTTGCTGTATTTTTCTTGAAGACATTTCCCTGGTCATCAAACCAGCTACCTCAAAACTTCTTCTTTGAGAAAGCTGGTTGGATCACCCGTGAAACGTCTTCAAGAAAAATACAGCAAGTCCAGTTGCCTTGACTTATTTTTTACAGATGTAATGTAGATACTTAATCCTCTTCCAAGCACATGCTTTGTCTAGTAGGGGCCACATGAGCAACATTTTGACACAGTGGGGTTAATTAACTAAAAGGGAATAGTCTGTTCACATTTTCTGCAGTTTAGGTAAAGATTTGCAAAGAATACTTCATCACATGTATGAAAAATAATTTTGTTGCTTGCACATGATTGAATGATGGAAGTCAGCAGATCTTCACCTCATTCACTAAGCTAAGCAATAACCAATAAGGAGGTACAGGCAGTAATCTCATTCTAGGCCCTGTCAGGTTAGCAGGGGAACCTGGGCCCAGGAGGGGCGACCTGCGGGTGGCCCCAGTAAACCCTATCAGGTTAGCTTAACCCATCTATAGCAGACAGCCGAACCTGCTAGTGTCAAGCCTCCAGAAATCAGCTGCTGATTCCCCAGACGTTCCCCAGCTAATGGTATTGGAAGAAGACACAGGAGCACACACTGCCCTCAATAAGAAGATAGCTGCCTCAAAGTGCAACTTCCATGTATAACAAAGCCTTCTATAAGTAATGAACTTCCCATATCACATTACCCCCTGTTAGTGATGATATGCATGTATTACAAAGCCTGCTATAAGTAATGTTCTGCCTTTATTAGATAGCATCTTATGAGTAATGCTTGCAGTTTATAACATAGCCTCTTATGAGTGATTTTCTGCCTGTATTATATATCCTCTTGTAAGTAATACTCTTCCTATAAAATACAGCATCCTGTAAGAGATGATCTGCCTCTTCTACATACCCTTTTGTAAGTGAATTACATAGCCTCCTATAAGCAATTGTCTAATGTATTGTATATGATAAGTTATATATTTTTTTGGGTAAGAGAGGCCTTGTCAGGTAGACTGTGCAGCGTCCCATAATATCCAATGGCAGCCCTGCTAACAGCAAGAGAAACACAGCATATATACATTAGCAATCAACTACAAATCAGTAATAACATTGCATTCCTGCATTTCAGATTTGTATGTGGCAATGGGTAAGAAAAAAACATTTTACATCTGTAACAAATAGGATTGTGGTAATTATTTCCTAGAACTGTCTTAAGAGGCTATTCACTTCTCATTTAGGTTAATATGCACGGGTAACAAATTAGTTTCTTCATTACTGTTCATCTTCACACTACTTCAAGGCTCAGAATAAACAATTGTTTGGGACAATGAGGCTGGAAGGAACTCAAGCTGCCACCTCCTACTGCACAGTAATATGTAATCTTAAAGTCTTTGTAGATTATTTTTGTATTTGAGCAGGTTACCAAATGTTCAGCAGAAACAATCCCACGCATAGGCACTAAATGTGTATAGCCACAGCAGGGTTGCAGGTATTTGTAGCATTACCTACATCACTGCATCCTGCAAGATCTGTTTGATAGCATGCTGGTTAAATACATAGTTAAGCTTAGAAGTCAATTTCACCCCTTTAACTTCATATATCATCACATTATATTAAATTGGATTTCTTCTTCTAAAAAAAACAAAACTTTTTGAAGTTCAATAAACCTTTCAAATATTTGTCTCTGGGTATCAAGTACATTTGATATTATGTCAGTACAATGGTTTCAGTAACAATGAACTAGAGTTACATAGAGGATATTGTGTATCCTTTCAATTCAGTTTAGATAGTTTAGGGGTAAGATAGATTCAGAAGATAGTTTAGGGGTAATGTAAGAAATTTAATATCAGGCCAACCGCTACTAAATTTAAAAAATCATTATACTTCTAGTTCAGTATTTCCATCATTGAACCAAAGTTCTCACAAAAATATCGTTGCCCAGGAGGTGCGCAGCTAAGTTAGCAGACAGCCATACTCTCTCGTTGCGCGCATGTGCCTCTGAACTTTAGTTTTTCTTTGTGATCCATATAGATTACGTTCTACAAATGTTGGGGGTGTGGTTTGGAGCCACTGCAAAATGGCCACACGTTAAGTGAGCTCCAGATCAAACAGGAGAGATCAAGGCTTTTAATCAGCAAATATGGGGAAAATTGTATGACAAATGCATGCTGGCCATGTTCGGGCTCTCAAGGACCCAAATCAATCCCATACATGTTCCGATCACAGCCGTCGGAACACCGAGGAGGCTCTCCTTCCTCTGATCATGAGGCCTCAGAACCTGGGGGCCCAGACCAGCCTCCAGCTGACCAGGTACCCTCTTATATCAACAAGCTGCCTCAGTGGGCGGACCTACAACCGATTGTGACTGAAATCAAGCACGCTCTATCATAGGCTGTATCAGGTCTTAGATCTGATATTAAAACTATTGCAGACCGTCTAACCATCGTTGAGCAAGCAGGTGCACAATGAGACAATAAACTGCTTTCTACCAAACAGGTGTTCACTACCCACAATGATCACCTAATTGCTCTACACAGACAGGTCAAGGACCTAGATAACCCTGGCCATCAACACAATATTAGACTTCGGAGACCCGAGTTGGTGGAACCTTAAAAGCTGCTTTGCAGTCCATATTTAATTATATCTTGGACAGACCGCCTGATTCACCAATCGACCTGGAGAGAGCCCACCGCACCCTGAGACCACCCGGTAGAGACATGGATCCGCCTTGTGATGTGATATGCTGCTTTGTCAGTTTCCAGCTTAAGGAGGAGATAATGCAAACATCAAGACAAAAGGCTTCCCTGATCTACAATGGAGCTGAGGTTAAAAATTTTCAAGACCTCTCACTCATTACTCTACAAAACTGGAGAGCTATTCAACCTCTTTTACAAGAACTGCGACGAGTGAACATGCCATACAGATGGCGGTTCCCCTTTGGTCTCATGGTGTCCAGACCAGGTTGTACCGCCATTCTGAGGATGCCGGATGATCTCCTTTCTTTCTGCGAACAACTCAACATCCCATGTCTGCAACTACTGGATTAAAACGCTTTCTTTCTCCTTCCTGACGACTGGGTAAAAGATACTGTCTCGGAAACACAACCGGGACCCACCATCTTTAGCCCTGCTGGTAACAAAGCACAAAGATGGAATCCAAGTATTTGTTCTGCCTATTTGCCTAAGTTGTTCTCCCTGTTCTGCCTAAGTTTGCCTATTCTACCTGTTATATTATATGCATATATATATTCTGTATATACACTGAGTGGCCAGATTATTATGACCACCTGACGTTTGTAGGCAAATTAGCTATAATTTCGCACTGAAGTTGCTAGAGGGCCAGACTATTATAAATAGGGAAGCAGGTTGTTTACCACAATAGTAGACGTGATTTTTTTCTGAAGATATGGGTAAACAACGCGATTTAACAGCCTGAACGTGATATGATTGGTGCCGCTCAGAGCCATGGAGTGAGTATCAGCAAAACAGCAGAATTCTTTAAATGTTCAAGAGCAGCTGTTGTTAAAGTGTTTAAAGACTGGACCGTCAGCCTGGGTCTGAACGTGCGAATTGTGGCCGTCAGCGACTAGTCAATCTTAGGGCAGAACGGAGAGTGGCAAGACTGGTACAAGACAACAGAAGGGCAACAGTGCATCAAATTACTGCAGATCTTAATCAGGGATCCTCTCAAATGATCTCTGGATGCACTGTTTGCCGTACACTGCATCGTATGTGATATGGAAGCCAAAGGCCTGTTCGAACACCTTTGCTGTCTGCAGTTAACAAGATAAAACGTCTCCAATTCGCACAGGAACACAAGGATTGGAGAGTCGAGCATTGGATAAAAGTCATGTGGTCCGATGAATCACTTTTCCAGTTGCATCATGCAGATGGCAGAGTGAGAATTTGGCGGGAACAGCATGAAAGGATGCACCCCACATGCATGAGTACAACCCTTCAAGCTGGTGGGGGCAGTGTTATGGTTTGGGGCATGTTTTCCTGGCATGCTTTGGGCCCTTTAATTCGCGTGGAACAACGTCTGAATAGCACAACATACCAAAGTATCGTTGATGATCAAGTTCATTCTATCATGTTGATGGCGTATCCCAATGGAGATGGCTTCTTCCAAGACAATGCGCCATGCCACGGTGCTCGTATTGTGCAGGAGTGGTTTCAAAAACATGAGGGAGAATTTACCTTGCTTAGGTGGCCCCCACAATCACCAGATCTCAATCCAATTGAGCATTTGTGGGACGAAGTTGAAAGAGCCATCAGGCAGCTGGTTCCACAACCATCAAATCTCACAGAACTGGACAGTGCTATTCATCAGGCATGGTGTCAGATTCCTCGCATCACCTTTCAACATCTCGTGGAGTCAATGCCAAGAAGAATCGCCGCAGTATTGAAGGCAAAAGGTGGCCCAACGAAGTACTGATGGGGTGGTCATAATAATCTGGCCACTCAGTGTATATGCCGTATCTTAAAACAAGACAAAAACAAAAAAGAACAAGCGCACAACCAGGGGGTACAAACTTGTGGGAGATGTGGTATAAGGACAGGGATTACAGTGTGCAAGCTCTATGAAAAACAGAGAGAGGAGCCCTGTGGTAAACAAATGAGTGAACATTTTATTGAGAGCGCTACTACTGTACTAAACATATAGGGAAACTCACGTTTAAGGAGTCATCTGTGGGAGGAAATTCAGTGAGGACCCTGGGTGAGTGCAGACCTGAAGAGTGCAGTGGTCTGGTGGGTGAACTGCCTGCGAGGACGTGGGCTGTGACAGAAGAACAGCTGTCTCTTGCAAGGACTCAGCTGGCCAGGCTGGGTCGTTGCAGCCGAGGGCACTGTGTGTCCAAGGTGCTGTTAGCCGTCGGCTCTGTGTCAGATGGCTCGGGAGGCGGAGCGGTGGTTCGGGCAGGAACGGACGCCCGCGGGAATGGCAGGAGGGTCAAAGAGCACTGAAGGGCAGTATATGCTGGGTCGGTAGCTACGCGTTTCGAGGCGGGGGCTCTTTGTCAAGCTATGATCAGCCGGGGTGAATCACAAGATCATAGCTTGACAAAGAGGCTTATCCTTTGTTTACTTTGCAGTCATGACCATTTAAACATTTTTTTTGCTCCTCTGTATTCATATAGCCTCTTGTTAAGGATATCCTTTTCTTCTCTCCCCTGCTCTGATAGTAATGCATTAATTCTCCCTTACTATATTTAGGCCCAACCCCTACACAGGGGGGAATTGTTTCCCCACTTGAATTTGGTTTGTCTGTAGTTAGTGGTGCCTTGATTCCCAACGGGTACCACACCGGAACCGGTTTTTGGTAAAAGAAGGGTAATCTCTACCCCCCCCCCTTTTTTGTTTGCTTTGTTCAAGGGCCAAGCACACTTCTCTAAATGTTGACTCTGTGATCGTCAGGTTTCCCTTCTATCCAAATTGAGTGACATAACCAATCAATTTTATTACTACTACGAACGTCTCTACAATCTTCAATCATCACCTCCGTCGGGCGATTTACTTACTTCCAGACAAACGAGTATTCGACAATTCCCACATTCAATAGCCCTACCTCATATCTCTCCACAGCAAGTTTTATCCCTTGAAACTCCTATCACAGGAGAAAAATCTTAAATAATCTTTTAAACAATTGAAACCTTGTAAATGTCCCCGGCTGGATGGACTCTCCTCACAATATTATAAAACCTTCGCCTCTATCCTTTCTCTTCATTTTCTTTCTGCCTTTACTTCCTTACCAGATGAAAATTCACACCCCTCTCCTCAACTCCTGGAAGCGTACATAACAGTAATTCCTAAGAGTGGTAAAGACCTCTCCATGTGTGAAAATGGCCGCCCTGTTTCACTACTTAATGTAGATATAAAATTATACACAAATATTTTGACCAATTCTACTCTTATTGATTTAGACCAAGTGGGATTTTTCCTGAGCTGAGACGCTAGGGACCATACCACAAAGGCGTTTGACTAGTGGCTCCAAATGGTGGCCATAATTCAGTATTACGTTAATACATTTGAAAATACGTTTGAAAATATACTAACAACATTCATTTTTGCATCTATTCACACAAAACAAATGTTCACTGAGATTTGAATGGCTGAATAGCTCTGCAAATTGTCTATAAATAGTCCACTAAATGTTCCAGGAAAACAAATGACTATAAAACTGGAGACAGATGCTAATGAAGTCATTGGCTTTGATTAGTTGCAGTGAGATTATTTTATAGACTTTTCATGTGTATAGATTTTTCATGTTGATAAAATGATTTGTGTTTTTTTTGCTGATTAAAAAGAAATGAAACCCTCTGGGGTGGCCAAGATGTTGGATAGGCCAATTACCTCATTAGAACTAGACGGGGTGATAAAATCCCTACCAGGGAACAAGAGCACCAGCCCGGATGGGTACACGAAGGCCTATTATCTCACATTTCTAACGATTTTAGGTCCCCACTTCTGCACATATCTTAACACCCTAGCCCACGGAGGAAATATCCCTCGTGAGGCATTAATGGCCCACATCTCGGTTATCCCAAAGGAAGGGAAGGACCCCATGCAACCCCAGAGCTATCGTCCGATCTCTCTGATCAATGATATTAGCGAACAGACTGAGACCTTTCCTGCCGACCCTTGTCCACCCTGATAAAAATTGGCTTTATAGTGATGCGTGAAGCTAGAGACAACGTCCTTAGAGCTACGCATATCCTGCATTGGGCTCATTCTCTGTCACCTCCCTCTTCCTGCTTGTTTCTCTCCCTCGATGCTGAAAAGGCATTTGACAGGGTGGACTGGGTGTTCCTGGTAGAAACGTTGCGTAGCCAGGGGCTGGGAGGTGCCTTGCTGGCCTGGGTCTCTTCCATCTACACATCTCCCGAGGCACGAGTGAGGGTGAATGGCGCCCTATCATCCCTGTTCCCTGTTCGTAACGGGACTTATCGCCCTTTATCGCCCCTACTATTTGCCCTCAGCCTGGAACCCCTTCTGCACACGTTCCGGTCCAACCTGAACATTCACGGAGTCACTGTGGGAAATACGGAGCATAAGCTTGCAGCATATGCCGATGACATCCTCCTGTTTGTAACGCAACCTCATATTTCACTGCCTAACATCCTTAGGGAAATTGACTACTACGGCACACTTTCCAATTTTAAAATTGAAATCCTCCCGGTCATTGTCCCTACCCCCCAAGCACTTTTTGTATGGGCGTCTACCAGTATCAAATACTTAGGCATCCACTTGCTCGCACACTGGACCAATTGTACTCCCTAAATTATCCCCCACTCCTTAAACAGGTGGAAGAAGACCTCAAATCATGGGGCAGGGATGCGTTCTCCTGGATAGGACGGGTGAACATACTAAAGATGTCAGTCCTACCTAGGTTGCTGTTCCTTTTCCATATGCTCCCTGTAGCGGTCCCTCACCTGTTTTTCCGACTTCTTCTAAGCCTTTTTCTGGACTTCGTATGGCGGAAAAAGAGACCCAGACTCGCATTTGCCATCCTAAGGAGGGCAAACGGTCTGGTGGACTGAGCCTCCTGGACTTGCACCTTTACTATAAAGCTGCAGTGCTCCAAAGGATTTTGAAAGCTGGAGATGGACAAGTGCGCCTTTCTAAATTCTTGAACGGGACCACGCTGCTGTCTCTGGCGGAGATGCGTCAGAAATGGGGGTCGTATCCGATTGACTTCTGGAGACATCGACAATTATCGCACTTTGTCCATGCACTGGGGTCCAGGATGCGGCCTCTTGACTCTCTCACTCCATTTGAGGGATTGTGTAACACCTCGGGGCCACCCCCCAGGTCCCTCTCCCTACTATATAAGCTCCTACTGCAGCAAGACTCCCGTGGATCACTTTACTACCTGGCGGAGTGGGAGAGGGACATGGGGGTACGGTTCACGGAGACGGAATCGGCCAATATCCTTACATACACTTATTCCTCCTCCGTAGACTCCAAAGTCCAAGAAACAAATTATAAGCTGCTCACCCGGTGGTACCGCATCCCCATGACCTGCACCGTATCTACCCCTCGGTGTCCCCACTATGCTGGCGCAACTGTGGGATGATAGGTACTCATCTACACATATGGTGGGATTGCCCTAAAATCCAACCCTTTTGGCAAAGACTTCAGGTCGAAATTAAAACACTCCTAGACATCGAGCTGCCTTTCACACCGGCCCCCTTTCTGCTTCACTCCGTGCCTAACACTGTGACTAAATACAAATCCAGCCTTCTTCCCCATCTCCTAAACGCGGCCAAACGCTTGATCCCCCGCTACTGGAAGAAAACATCAGTTCCCTCGATGGAGGAGTGGAGCGGGCAGGTATCGGGCACCCAGGTTTCTGAGGAATGGATGGCTACAAGTAAGGACAGATATGCTAAATACTACTCCATCTGGGCCACTTGGATCCTTCACAATCCTGTATAGAAATCTATTGTTAGGAGAGTCATATTGTTATATTGTGTTATTGCTTTTTCTGTGCCTACATCACCCAGGTAAATTCGAGAGGGAGCTGGGAATAATTGTTTTCCGAGGCCACCTGAGGGCTCATATGATCTTCACTCCACTTGCTTTAGCACACCAAGTGTACACTCC
>NW_017307063.1:622256-650445 GCF_000935625.1 Nanorana parkeri | reverse complement strand
ACAAACTGGTTATTTTTGTATACAGCTCACTGTCTATTTGTAATTTGTTAAACGTTGCCTGCTCACAAGGCCGATTGGCATTTAGCTACATTGACTTTCGATGCTGTTATGTCTATATGTCTGTTGCCCCACAACTTCTTATTGTTTATTATTGAAAAAAATTAGAAATAAAGAATACATTAAAAAAAAAGAAATTAAACTGTTTTACAATTTTTTTTAATTCTTAGGAATTTCTCATTTAACCCTTGCAGACAGCTACCAGCCCTATATAGAATGTTTCCGGTTGGTAAAATGATTTGTGGTTTTAATTTTTGATTAAAGAGAAATGAAAACTGATTAAAAAAATGTTTTTCCTATTGGTTTAAATCAGTTTTTATTTCTTTTCAATCAGATAAATATTCCTCAGGAATAGCTCTTACAGATAGCTATCAGCCCTATAAAGGCTTTATTCACACATGCCAGATCACTTTTTTTCCTGTATTTAAATGTTTTAGAATTTGTATCCGGATCCTGGATGCACAGAATTCTGTATTCTCTAAACACAGCTAAACTGAATGCAGGTAAATGCAAGTAAATGCAGAGATTGACCAATACCATTGAAAATCAATCACATGTATTTATATGCATATGGAAATGTGCCATTGTAAATGGAACCTAAGTCGTGTGCTCAAAATAGACATGAATGAGTAATTAAGACTTTCCCATCTCTTTCAGGAGAGAGAGAAAAGGTCCATCCTTCCTCTCTCCTGAAATAAACAGGACAGTCTTAATTATTTAGTTATACACAGACCACCAAATATAATGGAGGCAGGGCTATAATTTCTAATTAAATGTGCACATTATTTACTAGATTGTTTTAATAATTTAAACATTATTTAGTATATATTATTTTATAAATATGTGGCCTTTAAAATAAATACTAAATTGACCAAAACATTGCAGTTTTCCTTTAAGATTTTTAATGCTTACAGATTTCAGAACAGTGGAAAGTGCTTGCTGATTTCCATGCTGTGTGCATGTTTCTGAACACAGTGCATATATCCATTGCACAATATAAATAATGGTCCCTCTACCATTTGCTAACTGCTCATATCAGTATATTCAAGGGTCTGGTCAAATTAGTAGTAACTGCGCAATATTAGAAGCCTTTATTACGATGAATGAATATGCCTACAATTGTTTGGAGATCATTGTGTAAACATCTCACAGGACAGTTATAAATTCTTTGCCAATTTGCTATTAACTGAGCAGGAAACAACCTGCTCTCATTCTTAGCAAGATAAAAATAGGATCATTTATTTCCAGGGACCACATCAATTGCTTAGAAATAACAGTGCCAGCATTGATGTTTTAGAATTAACACTGTAGGAAGGACATACAAAAGGTAACCTCTCATCTGCTTTGACGAATGGCATGAGATCAGCTGATTTCATAACAGTGCAGCATGCTGAAAACTGTCACATGTTGTTTTCATGAAATAGTTTATGAATGTTCGCACAGAGTAAAATGAAATCATTTTCACTCTGGTGCACTTATTACTGCATGTTTCCTCACCCCATAAACTGATGCTTTTGGATTGACTTGAATTGATTGCATTGCCACCAACCAAACATTTATTCACATTCTTAGGCTAAAAGCTAGTGTTTATACTTTGTCTGCTGTTTGTGACAGTAGAAAAAGAAGTATCTGTTCTCTTCGAGTTTTTCTTCCTGTAGCAAAGATCAAGAATAATGATTTATAAACAGTGTAGTCATAATATAAAGGTGCTGAACCCAGAGAGTAGCAATTTTAAAATAAATAAGATTCAACACATATTTTAATCAGGTAAATATAAAGACTTGCAGCTGAATTTTTTCTAGTCTTCTATCCAGCCAGCAGGAGGCGCTTTAGGTTCCATTTTACTTTTTCTTCTGTCTTATTTTTCTGTGTAGACTAACTTGGGAAACTCTATGTAAAACCATAACATTTTTTGGTAAGGTACATCATTTTATCTTGAGACTTTTTAAAGCCAGGTGGAGATCTTTGCAACTTAAAGTGATATTAAAGTAAAAATGTTTTTTTTAAAAGAGAAGTAAATCCAAACCTTTTTATTGGCTTTACTTCTCTTTTCGGTCACAGGAGTACATTTACTAATGTACTACTGTGCCCCAAAGTCAGCATATAACGGGCTACTGCCTGCTACATGCTGACAGCACAGAGCCGTGCTGCACCCAGGAAGAATCCCAACAATATTGTCGGGATCCACTTAGCTGCCTGATTGACAGTTGGATCTGCCTCTCTAGAGCCAGCACCTGCTGTGCCCACCCCCTCTTCTCTGTGTCCCTCCAATGAGCGCTGGAGGAATAGAGCAGGGAGGGGAAATTCACATAGGGAGTGGTGACTGTCACTGCTCTCTGCAGGGAGGAGACAGTGAACGATTGATTAGCAGTTACTTGATCACTCAGTTCTTGGTATTGACCAGAATGTGACAGCTGTAGTGTCCAATGCCAGCTCTAAGCATTAGGAAAAATATATTTTACTCTCCCAATACTTTAAGATATTTCATATGTTGATAAATCACTTACAATGGATGCTGCTCTTTGTAGTTTAAAAGTTGTAGTTTTCTACAAAATTAACTGGTCCCCTGAACACTGGCACTGATATCCTGTTTTAGGCTGGTATTCCTTGAAGGATGGAGCCCTATGGAGCCACACTTGTGTGTGATAGTCAGCTGTGTGCGTCTCAACAAACACTCAGACACAGCAGGACAAGCTACTACCCTGACTCCTACTCCTCTTTTCTCCTTCCTCTTATCCAAGCCAATAGATGGACAGCTGCTGGAGACTGTGCTCTCCCTTGTGATTGTGTACTGGTGAAGAAGTTCAGGGAAGCTGAGCTGAGAGTGTTGGAGCCAGCGATTTGGATACATGATGACTGTAAGTGCTTGGCGCAAAACTTTAATGAAATACTTTGTTGGGCAATGTAGATTTGTTTGATCTGTATTCATTATTGAGAAAAACAACTTTGTGCCTTGCACACCACCTTAAAGTGTATCTAAACCCAATAAAAAATTTAATATATTGCATCTTATCAGTCATTAGATGTTGTGAGCAAGGACATTTAGGCTACCTTCACAACATCTTCCATACCTCCTGCTCCCTTCATTCTGGTTCAGGAGGGGGCATGGCAGTGCATTCAAGTCAATGGCACTGCAGCCATGCCTATGCCGAAAGTGCGATCTCCCACACCAGAAGGTGTGGCACAGTAGTGCCCACTTTCCAGTCTAGTGCGATCGCAAAAAAAAGTACAAGCAGCTCGATTCTACTTACGTTGAACAAAGTTACAGTGTTCATGTGAATTTCATGAAATTAAATTGAATCAACAAAACAGTTTTTGATAGATCTAATACAATTAGGGATTGTACTTTCATTCATATTGATAAAATGACATGTGGTGGCATTGTGTTTGAATTAAAATCCCCAAAAGGAGCAGGTAAATTAATTATTTAATATTACTATTTAATATTATTTAATATTACAAGAACTTATTAGACTACTCAAGCACAATAAAAAAGCAATGCTGAATAATACAAAGTACATAACGGAGCACACACACTACTCAGCTCACGCTACAACTAAATATAGTCAAGGTAATGTTGGAAAATGTGGGGACTGTGAAATAAATCAAAAGAATCCTGCAAAAAGCAGAGTATGTGACAAATGCAAAAAGAGCCGTCGGTATCCTAAAATGGGTTGTTCTAAAGATGTGTAAGACATTGATGATGCATTTCACATTCACAAAAGTGTCTTTGTAAACCGAATCAAAATAGTTAAGCTTGGTCACGTTTTTACAGAAACTGGAACAGAAAAAAAGTCCAAATCAAGTTCAACCGGAATGCAATAACTGTGAATGCCTTTCAGCAGCAAAAAGTTTTTAAGCTCGTACTTTCCACCACGCACAAGCTTTATAGATATAATGAAGCACAATTAGATAAAACACATCATCTAGATCTATAAATCTATAAATGAAATCAACAAATTAGATTTTTTATTACAAACATCATGGCTAACTCAGTGGTGGGGCTCAATACTTATCTAAATCCAGTCAGTGTTTTCTATCTATATTTTTTTTAAATGTACAGTCATCTGATGCCAATAGCTCTGACATTCTTAATGAGTGCAAGAATATCTTTAATGGACAAGATAAAGTTCCCTAAGAACACAAAATCAAATTGAATTAATATAATAGACTTAATTTGAGTTGTGGGTTTTAGTGTTGGCACCACCACCACCAGTTAGATTACAAAACTGAGGGAGCCGGGTCAAAAATTGTTGGTCAAACAGTGACTGCATCCAATCCAGTCACTCTTCAGGCAGTTAGATGACCATCACTGCTGGATGTCTAAATACAAAAGCTGTCAGGAAAGATTTCATCAACCATGCCGTTTAGTGTGAATGGGGGAACTGATAGATTACTTTTGTTTAGCACATGGGGCTGAACAAGAGAAATCTAGCCATGTGTGACTAGCTTAAGTGCAGCTGTAAAGCTGTGGAGTTAAAATGGAAACTGTAATGCCCATACTTAAAAAAACATACACCAGTATGCTGTCTGTATCCTAGATCCTATCCTAAATATGGCTGCAAAGTGGGCGCACTATCTAATGCCGGGAT
The DNA here is from genome assembly GCF_000935625.1 of Nanorana parkeri. Taxonomy (NCBI): domain Eukaryota; kingdom Metazoa; phylum Chordata; class Amphibia; order Anura; family Dicroglossidae; genus Nanorana; species Nanorana parkeri. Next base: position 645,796 of record NW_017307063.1, on the reverse strand, counting down.
GCCCATTAGTCGATCGCATAACTCTACCAGTGGGGATCCGAGGAGAAGTGAAGGGACCCCTGCAGCTGGCGGCGGGGGGTAGGTAGGGCGAGGAGGGAGCCACTGTCACAGAACTAAGGCCGATTGGGGAGGAGAGAGAGACGCTCGGCCAGGATCTGACAGCCGGCGCCTCTCTCTCTCCTCACCGCTCGGCCTTAGTTCTGTGACAGCAGTTCCCTCCTCCGCTTTTTCTTTTTATATTTTAAAAGGGAAATATCAGGGGGCTGTTTAGACCCCTAATATTACCCCGAAGCCCCCCCAAGAGTAAAACAAATAATTTAAATTAAAAAAAATAATAAAAAATAAAATAAAAAATTGTAAAAAAAAAATCCTGTAGGCACACGTCACGTCAATCCTGTTGGGGGTGCATGTTTTCAAACTCCCTGTTTTCAGGGGCTGGAGGGGGTGTGGGGTTGTATTGAAGTCAATGGCACGCAGCCATGCCCCCCGCCCAAAGTGCAATCGCCCGCACCCGGAATGCAGGCACATTAGTTCCTGCATTCTGGTCCAGTGCGATCTGAAAAAATTGTGCTTGCAGCGTTTTTGCGGATCGCACTAGACCAGAACGCAGGCACTAATGTGCCTGGGTTCCGGGTGCAGGCGATCGAACTGTGGGCGAGGGGCCTGGCTGCGGGGCCATTGACTTCAATGCACCGCCACACCCCCACCCCGCCCCTGAATGCAGGTGTTTTTTCGTTGGTAGATGTCATTGAGCTCGTCATTTGAAAGTAGATCTCCAGATGAAAAATTGTGGGCGCCCCTGATCTAATGTATACACTAGTTGACATCACTAGCATGTTGGCTGATTTAATATTAGTACAAATATCCTTTAAATGATACCCACATAAACATCCCTTAAACTAACCTGTCTTCTCTTCTCTGAGATCTTTGCTGTGCAGTCCACTGGGAAAAGGTATTTGGAAGTCTCCTCTCTGACCTCTGCTTAGTATTTCAAGAATCATAGAATTCCTCAGGAGGGCCATTCACCACAGGAATGAATAATAGATGGCGAAAGGACAGGTAAGCATGGCCATCTTTAAGGCAGGGCAATAAGGGCAGATGCCCCGGGCCCAGTCATTGCTGTGGGGCCCAAAGCAGCTGCCCCTTGACCACCTGTAGTGTCAGACTACAAACCCTGACTGTAACACAGGAGGTGTGGGGGAGCAGGAGCAGAGCTCGGCAGTAAAGTGTTAATAAGCTGTGACAGTGTAGCCGGTGGATGGGGCACTGCCACAGGAACGATGTCCTCAGCTCTTCAGACGTCTTGGGTTGTGTTTTCCCCGTATGCCTCTGACAGGAAGTTAGTGCTGATGATAAGAAGAGCCTCAGCTTATGCCCGGAGCCAGCTAGGAGGTAAAATTATAGTCAGAGAGGATTGAGTGTTCTGAGAGAGAGTGACGGTCCCTGCATGGACTGATGGAAGCTTTGCTGCTGCAGACAGAGGGTGACAGTCCCAGCATGGAGCTGCATTCCACGTCCCCCCTGTCATCACTTTCTTCCAGCTCTGTCACATAGTGTAACGATCCGACAGGTTATGACGGTGGATCTCAGCTGCGGAGATTAATTATATACCAGGGTTAGATTAGACTCAGCCCGAGGGTTCACGGATACACTCTGTATGGTTGGAGTGATGGAGGAACCCTCTATAACATCATATGCCAATCTTTGTATAAGTGCAGGTAATCAGAACTCTGAAGTATATATATACGGCAGGATATGGTTAGGGTATCTCAAGTTAGGTTTAGTAGTTATGTTACACAACATATATGAACTAGATTCCCTTTTATGCAATTGGTAATGATCTGAATAGGAGCTGCCTTGTTGCAGTACCTCTAACTCTCCACATACAGTTACTCAACCTTGGATGGCAGTAGTGTGCACAATCACTTAGAAGTGCTGTATTTACACAGGAAGACAGTTATAATCAGGCAGGTTTTACTTGCGATTAGGAGGGTTTACTTCCACTGGATATACCCAGATCAGAGGCGCAACAAGAGTCCAGGAATGAAGGGGTAGTTCCCGCAGGACCGTTTGTCCAGAATATGCAATTTACGTCCGACTGGTTCCACGAGGTTGTCTCTTTAGGAGGAAGGTCCTTGCAGTGTGGGTTCGCTGGCGAGTTGCAATGGCTCGGCGTTAGCAATACTAGAACGCCGAGGCATTGCAACTCGTTTCCTTATAAGGGGATCGGTCTATTGAAGTGGGCGGAGTCACGAGCGGCGGCCGCGTCTCCTGGTGACGTCATGCCGCTGTATCGAGAGGCCGACCCGCGGCCCGAAATGTCTTATACGAGAGGTACCCTTACACATAGTCTGTGAATATTCATGGGGCAAAGACTAAAGTTAATTTGCACTTTTTTGCAGCCAGAGTGGAATAGAATGCTATTTTATATAGAGTTAAAGGGTTTCAAGGGTGTTTCAAGGGTTTTTCTCTCTTTCTCAGGTTCGAAGCAATACCAAGGAAGAAAGGAAAACTCTTGAAAGCTTGTATTAGGTTAGGAAAATAAAAAGGTATCACCGCATACCGCATTACTCTCGTATTTTTTAATCTTATTTATACATACATATTTAGTTTTTTTCAGTGGTATGATTAAGTGGTGAAAATAATTAGTGCCCCCCCCATTTTTGACTGTGGTATCTTATGTGCCCCCCCCCCCTATATATTGTTCCTAGAGTCGCCACTGCTCTCTGCCCATTGGACAGAGGTGATTATGTTGATTCATTGCCCAACATCAGGCCACAGAACGGGACGTGACATAGTAAACTGCAAACCTGAACTAGAAAATAACAGGTATGTAAAATAATTTGTGCCCCCCCCATTTTTGGCTGTGGTATCTTATGTGCCCCCCCCCCCTATATATTGTTCCTAGAGTCGCCACTGCTCTCTGCCCATTGGACAGAGGTGATTATGTTGATTCATTGCCCAACATCAGGCCACAGAACGGGACGTGACATAGTAAACTGCAAACCTGAACTAGAAAATAACAGGTAAAAAACTTCCACTTATCCAACTGTTTGTTTAGCTGTTTGTTGCTCAAGTTACTCTCTTTTGCAAGATCCACCTAAAGTGCCAGGGCATGTATGTAGAGCAAATGACAGAGTTGGAATACTAAACTCTAGAATTACATTCTTACATACTAATTGGCATGCTTTTCTCCAACAGTTTACTCTCTTGAACTGTTGTAATGGCATGGAGAAAGTTGGGAACTGCTAAGGAGAATACAGTTGCACTAGATTTATGTTACTGCAGCGTGATAACTAATGAAGACATCTGCACTTACAGTTTCCTTTGAAAGAGTGTTCCTCTGAATAGACTGGCATTCTGTAAGAGAGGATTCAATATCTCTTTTCTGGCTACTGCTCAAAGTAGCAACCCTAGGTATATTGAACATTCTGCCTGATGACTTCCATCGTAGCCCAATCATAGGGCAACAATTCTTCCATGCTTAAGATGTCCTTTTCTCATGGGCTTATTGTATGGTAAATTACATAGATGTGGAATGTGTAATTCTTTTTTGTATAAAATTATTATCAAAGAGGTTGCTTTTTTCCATAGCACAACATACTTGCAAAATATGGAAGACTCACCTCTCTGTTTGCCTTCCTTTCACACTCGCAGTTTAAAGCAGTCCCTTGGTGTTCTGTCAGCTACCACTATCTTCTTCACTGCTTCTGCTGTGCGTAGCCACTGATGATCTAATTACATATGTACACAGTAGTTTCTTTGTCCCATTCTCAGCATCTTACAAAATAGACCTGGGGTGTACACTGCACTACAAATGTGCCACAGGCTGTATATACAGGGATTATAAAATATTAAAAAAAATGTAAGAGGAATAGGAAGTTTTTTGGCAACAGAGGAATGCAAAAACTTTATTTTCTAGCAAGTTTATACAACTGACCAATGTCAGTGGGTGTATGTTTCCTGGAAAGAAAAATACTTTTGAGTGTATTTATAAACAATTTGCAGAACCATTCTTCCTGCAAAGTTCTGTGAATGTTCATTTTGTGCAACTAGAGATGAAAATTAGCATTTTTAGCATATTTTCTTTCCAAGTTAAATGTAATATCAGGAACACCTCAGCTCCATCTAGCTCCACTAGATGGACCTGAGGTGCAAAGCGAGGATGTATTTATTTCCCATGCTCCTTAGCTCCATCTGGTGGCCATTATTTTTTATAAATACATCCGTTAGTATTAGTGAGATATTTTAAACCTACACTATCACTATTTTAAAGATCAAAAACACAACGTTTCCTGTTGAGTACCAGGTGTTTGGATATTTGTTTACTTGATATTATGTACTAGTTAATGAAAAAGTGCAAAGATTTATATACAGAAGAAAGCATTAAAACGTAACTGTAGTGCATACATAATCTAAAAAAATTTAGAATATATGAGCTGTTTTTTTTCTCATGAGCTGCAATATGACAGTATGCAATACATGTTATTGCTATTACAATGAATTTATATTCATCTGAAGGTAAAGGAAGCTGTAAGGTATTCAAGAGACCTGATCACTTGCATGTTCCTTCAGCCTCATTGCATTCCCAAGTCATTCTTAATTCCGTCCTCTTTGTAGCAAAAAGAAACGCCTTGCTTTGCTGAACATCTCGGAGGCTCACTGGCTGCAGATTTACTTGACTGTTCTGTGCACAGGATCTGTCTTTGCTGTCACTGTGATGTTATACTGAAATTAATAGCATTTCTAGTTTCCCCTCGCTGACTGGTGGCAAGACCTTTTAAACTGGTGCTGGCTAAGCTTCTCCAACTTTCAGAGGATTTTATGAAAGACACTTAAATCATAGTATCCTTTCTGAGAGATGTAAGGAAAAAAGAATTTGTTTCCTGAACCCTTCGTCTTACTATAACAGGTAGGTGGCAATATGTGCTATGCAATTTAATACTTTACTAATATTTTTGATTCATGATCTGACTGTACTGTAAGTGTAGGGCTTTAATCAGTGTCGCTATCAGTTTATGTAGTAATCACTCTGAAATTATCTGTACTGTGTGTTAGATGCTAGACAGCCCTGTTTACGAACTAACTATACTTATGATTATGATAATTATTGGATGTGAGTGATAGCTTGCACACGATTAAGTATTTAAGATTTTGTTAACTGTGTTTATGGTGATTGGAGACCCATTCAATGAACAGAACTGCGAAATCTCTTCTGGAAAAAAAAAATGTACCTGCTGAATGGAGAATCAGGATATTATGTCTGTTTGAATTGGATTAAAATAGATAAGGGATCTCACTTTTATGCCTGAGTATAGAATGCATAATTACTGTATCTGCTTATCCAAAATACTGTAATTCTTACAAATCCATTACATTGAAGAGCACCATTTTAAATTGTAATAAGATATACTTGTATAACTATAAAAATACATTAGCCAGCCATGGTTAGAGAAGAATAAAAGGTAAAACCACAGCATTCTACACATGTTGTGTGAACCACTGGGTTGAGGTTTGCGAGCTCATAAATGTTGCTAAAAATAAAGTAAGTATTGCAATTTTCTGAACAGATGCTTGTCACAGAATCGCTGAAGCCTTCTTTGCTTGCTGATGGTGGATATAGACTATGACCTTGGAGAGATGAATAGTGCACCTAACTGTCAGTGTATCCACATGCTTTTTTTAATACATACTTTGGCAGTGTAAGCTGAGGTAGGTTTAAAATAAAGAAATACAAGTATATTTGCTATTGATTAAGGAAAATGCAACTTAAAATGCATTTTAGAATCTTACTACTAAACTCATTTTTGTTTTTTTAGAACATTCTCTTTACTTGAACCATAAAATAATTAACCATTTTTATTACATATGAGGCTGAATGATGTCAAAATACCAACAGGGTTGTTTACAAAAGAGTGAAGAGTTTGGAGATGGCGGGAGAAGTGAACAATCTAGGACAAAATAGCTTATTTGGAAACATTCCCAATTCAGCTCACTTTCCAGTTCAGCTATGTTGTCCTAGATTGTTCACTTCTCCTGCCTTCTCCAAACTCTTCACCCTTTTTTAAGAATAACCCAGTAAAACTTTAATTAGAGTTTAACCCATCTATGCATCTTACTGTGTTTTGAAAGGGTTTTAAAGTGACACTTAACTCGGGTGTTAAATCTTAAAAATGCATTAAAATACCTTAACTATTAACAGAAATTTAACTTATTTGTGTATCACTCAGATGAAGATCCCCCATTCACCTCTGAATTAATGCTGACACTGTCCTTCCATCTGGAGGGTGGCTACTTTTATTCCGCGTGGTCCCTGTGTATGTTGTAAAGTAGCCATCGCTTCAAGCTCGCTCCCGTGATGGACTACAATCTCAGTACAAATGAGTAAACTAAATGTGAGATTGTATTCCATCATGGGAGTGATCTTGGTTTGGTGGCTACTTTACAACACACACAGGTAACATGGGGAGCAAAAGTAGCCACCCTCCAGAAGGAAGGACAGTGACAGTATGAATTCAGAGATGATTTGAGGATCTGCATCACAAATAAGTTCCTTTCACAAATAAGTTCCTTTTTTTAAAGTTAGGGTACTTAAATACATTTTTAAGATTGAACTCCTTAGTTAAGTGTAACTTTATTATTGTAATTGTAAGTCCTCTCCAAACTAATATCCAATATATGGGTAGATATTGCTAGGTTCAGTTGCCTAGAGACTGCATAGATATCATGGTTTTATACCCAGAGTAGACCTTTTCATACTCTTAGGCAGGTGTAGGCAATCTCAGAACTACTGCTGTGGTGAAGCTAGAAATCCCATCATGCCTTTTCTTGTGGGAGTCATGTCCGTAGCTGTCAGAATTTTACAATGATTCATGGAACTTATAATTTCACAACAGCTGGAAAACTGATGTTGCCTACCCCTACTTTAAAGTCACTAAAGGCATTGCAGAGATACTCAAGTATCTGCACTGTTATTTCCTTCATAAGAACCCCCAGGTTCCCCCAAACATGCCGCACACAGCTTCCTTTTGGTTCTTCATAGTATTGGGCAGCTTCGGTTTCCAATAGGCAGTTGTTGGATGTGTGAGTAGGTGGCACATACAGTAATTTTCTTAACACAAATTTAAATTATGTAAGACTTTCTGAGTTTTAAGGGGTTCGTGGGGTGCTTGCGCACATACTAAATTGTGTGTGAAGGTATGTAAGGGTGACTGTATTGTATTTAGGTTCTTTATTTAGAGACTTTAGACTGAAAAAGGGGTTTTCTCTTATACAAAGCAATATAGTCATACTCTTGTTGGATGCCCTATAATAATGAAGTTAAAGTTACCAGCAATAATTTGACACATTGCTTAGCACAAGGCTGAGTGGTACAAATTATGACTGGGGTTATGGAAGTGTGCAGCTAGAAAACTTGGCAAAGTCCTAAACAGACATATCAGTTTTGGGTTAACTGAAAGTGCACCTTTATGTATAAAGTATATTTTTTAAACTAATTTAAATATAAATGCTCAAAGATACATGAAAGCAGCATGTAAGTAAAGCTCCATCCAAATTATCATTCACTTATACTGACCTTTCCAGCACGTCCCTGCTGCTCCTTCCCTGTCACAGCCAGCACCAAATTACCCAGAGTCAGCTGATGTTAAAGTCTATAAGAAGCTACCCTCGCCATTATGTAGCAGTGCTGTTACCATGTACCCATCACATGTTAGGAAATCACATGCTCCCCCATACACAGAAATACTAGGTAATATATTCAGGTAAAAGCTTTTGTTCTGTATTTAGCACTGCTAGTGTGAAGGGCAACATTGTTGGGCGGTTGGTCATCATGGCAATGGGGAAAAATTGTTGGGCAGTGGGTTTCAATGATTGACAATGGATCTACATTGCTGGATGATGGATTTACATCAAGGTACATTATTTAAATATTTTTTGGCAATAAAGGACTTTTCTTGGTGTGGGTGTTTTTATTTCCTTTTTTGCTCTTTTTGGGAATTGGTAAGGGGTAATAATGTTCCCATGTACTTGTTGCTCTGGAGAGGGTGGACATCTGGGGGTCCTCTTTTTATAAAAGGTGCTTCCATGTTGCTTTAAGTCCCCCTAAAAAATCCCCATATCCTTCATGGGGCATCAGATTTAAGGGAGGGGCCCTTGACCCATGGAAGGCAATGTTTAAATATTTAAAGACATGTATTCTGTGTTGTTTAGGAAGGGGGTGGATATGTTTTCTATTATGTTCAGTACCTTCAAAAAAAGGGTCACAGGGACAGATCCTCAGCACTGCTGTAATGTAACAAAAAATGTATTGTATCCTGTGGAAGATCATTGACCAAATATGGCCATGACCATATTTGGTCAATGACATCACCTAGGATTTCCACCTCTTTGTTTACATAAAGCAACCAAGGATCTGTCATTTACCAGTGGTAATGTGGCAAAACAACTCAAGGCAGTGGATAGTTGTGATTGACGATTGATCGATATCAATGGACAATGTGAATCATGATATATAAGTGCCTGCTTGGAATTTTAAGAGAAAATCACACTTTTTAATAATAAAAGGACTACATCATACTGTTCTATAACAGCACGTATAAATTTGAGGCACCCCTCTCCAAGCAAGTTATTTAAAGGATTTGTGTATTTTCAATGTTGTCCTTTAAAATGCCCTTTAAATGTACTGTACTGGGACATGTCCCTCATGGCAGTGCTTAGGGACATGTCCCAGTGCCATGCCCTTAAAAAAATCTTACCTTGAAAAAATGGCAGAAAAAAATGCCTTTTTTCTTAGACTTCAGTGGGGTCTGGTGTGGGGTTTGCACACTTCCTGCTGGGTTTGGTGAAACCAGCTTGAAACCTGCCATGAGAAATGCCATGAAGTCATCACAAAATGTGTCTGCAGAGCTGAATCAGACTTACAGCACTGAGATGCAACAAAGGATTAATAAAATGTGAAAACAATTATTTTTATTATAAAAATGGGAATTATTTATATCACAGTTTTGGTAGACTAAATGTAATTTGTTTGGGATTTACATTTATTTTCAGTGTGCATTCATACCCTAAAAAATAGGGGTTCCTATTGTTTGGCTGACAGGAGACCAGTGGATTATGAAGCAAGATTGCCCATCTGCCGATGACATCATTACATTAATAAGGAACTGTATTTCATCATCAGATCCTCTTCAGTCTTATTAACAAAAAGGCACTTCTAGTTTTGTGTTAATGAAAGGTCACCAGCAGAGCTCATAACTCCACATTCTAGAAAGAAACCCTATGAAACAAGTTTTGCTAATTTCCCAGACCTTAGGGAGTGGAGCCTGATATTCCTGGTTTGAAAAAAAACAATACCTGGTGAGACCACAGTTTAATAAACATTATCAAACAAGTTTATTAAAATAAAATTTAAATAGAAATGCATTTAATGGCCACCTAATATTAAGCATATGCTAAAAAAGAATGCTGGTAATCTGATATGCATGACATATATATGTTTCCCGTTAGAACAGCATTCACAGTGAGCTCTTGTATAATATTAAAGGAGGTGGCAAAAAATTAATGGGCAAAGAATGCAGATGTAATAGCAGGAAGCAATGTATGCTATGGAGTGATAGACTAGCTCAAAATTAAAGTAAAGTGAACATGATCAGATTTGATTGAGATACAGTATATACAAACCATCTATACTTTACCTGTTTAAGGGAAATTTGAAATTAAGGTCAACTCTGAAGGGTATATTAAATAGTGATGGCTGTTGTGTACAATTGCAATAATATACACAAATATATAAAAATAAAAGACAGTATAATAAGAACAACACACACACAACTGAAGATTACATATATTTTACACACATATCTATATCCTAGGAGGGTAGAGGCATATTCATATGTCATGTATTAGGACTAAATGTATATAGTTAAACTGCTAGATCAGCCTGTCTGTAGAATATTTATTTTCTAGGTTCAAACATTGTATAAATGACCAAATAAAAAAACATTTAGAATGAATGTTATTAAAGCTTATACTATATTGTTTTTAAACAATATAAATGTTTCCAAGTTATCACTTTTTCATGTGTGTAATGCTAAGAGGAATGTATTGTGGCTTTTGTAACACATTTTTGGTCAGGATTAAAACAACACATTTAAAAAACATACAATATTTTTCTTTTTAGCCATTTTATAATAATATTATGTAGATTTTTGTAAATCCAGAATGTTGGTGCTCTGGTCTCAATGTGATTCACCTATATTGAAAGAAACTTGAGCTGTAACTCCTCCCTAATCAAATGGTGGAGGTTTCTATGAGACAAGCGGAGCTGCAAACCAAGCTGCTCTGCTGTGTTGTATCTTTAACTAACCCACAGTACTCTGCAAACTCTTCATCATATATTTTTTTTTGTAAAACAAAGATTGTATTTAGGTAGTGAAAAAACAACACTTATAAAACAACAGTCCAAAACATTGCAAATTGTGGTTGCAGCCAAATTGCTGTAGCAGTGGGAGTGGCTGAAAGGGAATGCTAAAATAAAACCTAAGCCCACTCTGCTATGGGACAAGAGTGCATAACACACAGAGTGCAGGGGTCAAGAGTGTGTAACATACAGAGCAAAGGGCTCAGAAGTACATAATTCACAGAGTGTAGGGGTCAGTAGTGTGTAGCGCATGGAGTGCAGTGTTTTGAAGTGTGTAATGCAAGGAGTGCAGGGGCATGTAAACCACAGAGCAGAGGGGGTCAGGAGTACATAATTCACAGAGTGTAGGGGTCAGTAGTGTGTAGCACATGGAGTGCAGTGGTTAGAAGTGTGTAATGCATTTTTGTCATTGCCCCAGAGTTTTTCTCTCCTTCTTTTAACTTCTATTCTGCTCGGTACCTCGGAGGTCTCACTGCTAGCTCCGCCCAATTGTTTTTTTTTCTTGTTTAAAAATATTTATTTAGTTTTAATTTTACTATTTATTTACATTTTAACATATTTTAAAATATTTTTTCAACCTTTTTTATTTATTTCCCTATTTTGACTTATTTTCTATTGTGCTCGGTACCACGGAGGTACCGAGCAGAGTAGCTGAGCCAATGCCTCTCTGCGGCATTCGGTTATTCACTCTCGGCGGAATTCGGTTATACAATAGGGGAAAACGGCAGTGAGTGAGCTGCCGGAGCTTCGGCTCAGCCGATCCAGATGTTGGGTCGGTCCACTCTGCTATGGGACAAGAGTGCATAACACACAGAGTGCAGGGGTCAAGAGTGTGTAACATACAGAGCAAAGGGCTCAGAAGTACATAATTCACAGAGTGTAGGGGTCAGTAGTGTGTAGCGCATGGAGTGCAGTGTTTTGAAGTGTGTAATGCAAGGAGTGCAGGGGCATGTAAACCACAGAGCAGAGGGGGTCAGGAGTACATAATTCACAGAGTGTAGGGGTCAGTAGTGTGTAGCACATGGAGTGCAGTGGTTAGAAGTGTGTAATGCATTTTTGTCATTGCCCCAGAGTTTTTCTCTCCTTCTTTTAACTTCTATTCTGCTCGGTACCTCGGAGGTCTCACTGCTAGCTCCGCCCAATTGTTTTTTTTTCTTGTTTAAAAATATTTATTTAGTTTTAATTTTACTATTTATTTACATTTTAACATATTTTAAAATATTTTTTCAACCTTTTTTATTTATTTCCCTATTTTGACTTATTTTCTATTGTGCTCGGTACCACGGAGGTACCGAGCAGAGTAGCTGAGCCAATGCCTCTCTGCGGCATTCGGTTATTCACTCTCGGCGGAATTCGGTTATACAATAGGGGAAAACGGCAGTGAGTGAGCTGCCGGAGCTTCGGCTCAGCCGATCCAGATGTTGGGTCGGCTGAGTCGAAGTCCCTCTGCACTTCGGCTCAGCCGAATATGAAACCAGCCGTACTGAGCCGGAGTGAATAGCCTTCACTTCCGCTAAATGTTTCATATTTATTTGACAAAAAACACAAAAACCAAAAAGGATTTTTTTTTAAACATGACATTGACATGTTTAGCGTTGACTATAAATTGTAAGAGTAGCTCCTGTGAAAATATGGGTCAATAGATCCTTCTTCATGGATCTGGCCAACAATTACAAAGAATGATAACATCTATGAGCACCAAATTCATCCTTCATATTTAATTTTCTTAAAGTGCATTTCCACTTTTCCAGTAAAAATTGAGACACCCCCCACTATGTTTGTTATGGGTTCCGTGCTTTCTTTTTTGGCACAGAGGAGGGTCCCCCCTAACATTCCTACCAAATCTAAAGGGTCTGGTATGACTTGGGGAGGGTGCTGCAAGCTTTTTTTTAAAACGATTTTTCAGTGCTTCAGTGCTTCAGTGGACCATTCTCCCTGCTCCAGCTGTTTTTCTTTGGCTTTGCCAAGCAGGAGCATGTTCATTTGGCTTGGCTACATTCGGTTGTTTACTTCAGTTACCTTCGGCTGCTGTATGAGCTATTGAGAAAAGTGCGTACAGCAGCCATTTGGTTCAGCTGAAGTGAATGCTTTCTGCAGCTGAAGTGAGCCAAAGGATTTGCCAAACGTTCCACTAAATCCTTCGGCAGCTTTGTGAATAACCCCTTTACTTTACAAGTGATAATGAAATCTGCCAGTACAGTACAGACTGGGTTATTTATTTAAAACTAAACTTCCCGCAACCTCATAGACGGTAAGAACTAAGCAGAATTTTTAAGTCCTGGAAGTAGCAAAAATAACTTTTTAAAAGGTATGCTATGTGATTGGGAACATGTAACAAATATAAAACAGGTGTTATCCCAACTTGGCTTCAAAAGTGGAAATATAGTTTTAGCTGAAGAAATGGTATACAAAATAAAAATGTCAAACTATCAAATGACATGAAAAATGTAGCTAATTTATAGATTTTGAAGCATGTTGCATATTAGTAAATGACAAATATTTGTTGTGCGCATACTCTACATCTCCCAGGTTATAGCTGTTACTGGATGAAAAGAGAAGCATATCAGTTTGTTCCAACGGTAAGCAATGCCATTGAGGACACAGTGTGACCAATGTCATCATGCTGCTTCCCGTCATGTATCTGATCTGAATCAAGAACACCTGCACACTATTAGTATGTGATGTGAAGCTTATGATGCCCTGTGCTCACAACAGTATATGAATTTCTTCTATTCATGGGAATAATGGACAGAGTCTCCCCAGTTTTCAATCACAGATTCTGTAGCACTAGCCTTGAGAGTAACTGTACCACCAACGTATTTATTTTTTCTATAACAACTGAATAATGCAGACACATATGAAACAAACCTGCCTTTAGAATACAAATAACATATTATTCAAACAACTCAGCATATGTCACTTTTCAAATGTTGAAATAAAGATGAATTTTACATTAAAGTGCAACTGAAGCCATTTTTTTTGTTTTGGATAGAGTGGATAGCAATTAGAACAACTGCCAGGTTCTTCATTGCTGTATGTGTCCCTGTTAGAGAGATTCACTCTCTGTGTTTTTCCTGGTGACTATTATCACTGAAAGTGAAAGGAGATCCCAAATTTCAGATGGTCACCAGAACATGAATAGATGGGGAATTTTCCAATTGGGAGACTAGTTCTGGAGACTCTGCAGTCTACTAGCGATTTCCCTCCCATTTTAGAGGGATTTCCTCTAACTTGCTGTTGTGGCTATCGGCAGAGCCGTAGCTAGCTCCTTTTGCGCCCGAAGCAAGAACAGAAAATTGTGCCCCCCAAAAGACATTATTCTTTAAATTTTTTAGTGAATGAGTATGCACCCTTTACTCATTCATGTAGGGAAGTTGTTGGTATCTGGGAGTCCCCTTTTTTCTTAAAGGGGGTTTCCAGATTCTGATTTTCAGATTAGCCCCCTGCCCACATTCTGTTGTCCTCATCAACATGGGAATAAAGGTCTTTGCCATGTTGAGGGCATGTGGCCTTTTATGGTTCAGTTTCCTCCCTCCATTTCTGGCCTGCTAGGCTACTGCTTGGATAAGGGTGTGATGATGGATTTTTGGTGTGCATCACGTCTATTTTTTCATGGTGTTCCCCCTTAAAATCCATATCAGACCCGAAGGGCCTGGTATACACTTGTATTCTTTGTAGGGTTCCGACTTAAAATCCATATCAGACCCGAAGGGCCTGGTATAAATTTAGAGGGGGAACCCCACATGTTTTTGTTATTGGGGTCCCCCTTATAATGCATACCACAGGGCCTGTTATGGAATTTGGGGGAACCAACTTTATTTTAATTGATTATTATTATTTTCCAAGCTATTGTTTACATTCAGTTGTCAGCCAGAATCCCCACTGGCAGCGGAATCAGGAAGGATAACTTGTAGTTTGTTAGGATCCCAGCAGCTGCTGGCTTCCTAACAACCAACCTGATGGGAATCTGTAACAATTAGCAGTGGTAGTAATACTACTGCTAAATGTTTCACTTCCCTGCAGGAGGCACCCAGGTTATCTCCCCGAATACAAACCTCATCCCTATTGCTAGACTGGTCCTGGCAGCTTCTTCTCCCCTTTGCTTCAGCAGTCTACAGAATGCAGATGCCATCATGACTTATGCAGGTCCTTTGTCCTGCATTAGATGTGATGACACCAAAGAACATTCCAACAAATGGAGCAGAGGGGAGAAGAAGTGAGTGCTGATTGTCACGGGAAACAAGATCAAGTAAGTGAAACCGTTCTATTTGAGTCCCCTAGAAAAATTTGCTTTTAACCCTTGCAGTGCAGGAGTAGGCCGCACTGCAAGGGTACATTTTTTCTTTGTCTGTAGAAGGGCTTTATAGAAACTGTATAAATCCACCAAGCTTTCCATAAATTGTGCAAAATTATTGTATTGAGCCCCAAAGGGTAGGCTCCAGAGGGTAGATTAAAAGGTTTTTTAATGGTTGAGGTTGCAGGATTCTTGGCAGATAAATTGTGGCTCATTATGCACACATGATTTCAACTACATATTAATCATTTCATTTCTATCAACATTTCTCACACTGATAAATATGCCCCCCTCACATACAAGAGTGTTTAAAACTGTAGCACGAATTACAAAATATTAATGTGCAGCCTCTGTTTCCTTCCTGTTATGTTTAATTTTAAGAATCATTAATTCTCATAATAGATCCAGTGCTTTTGAGTTTCCAAATCTACACACCACATTCTTCCTCTTTGAGATGAATTTCTTAAAATAGTAAGTGGAGTACAGGAGTAAATCAACCCTATCATAGAGTTTTTAACTCTGCAATGCCTCCAACAGAAAATAGAGGATGATCTACAACTACGGTATCACTTTGAGTAAATTAACCCCTTTAGGTAAAAATAAAGGGTGGGTGAGGATTATTCATTTAACCACTTGATGACCGGGGTGTTAAACCCCCTTCCTGTCCAGGCCATTTTTCAGTATTCAGAGCTGCGGTACTTTGACTTACACTTATTCAGTCTTGCAATGCTGTACCTAAATGAATTTTATACCGTTTTTTAGGGACAGATAGAGGTTTCTTTTGGTGGTATTTAATTACCACTGGGGGTTTTTATTTTTTACTATATAATTAAAAAATTACGGAAAGTTTTGAAAAACATACGGTTTTACCTACGTATGTTATTAAACATTTATATTTATCCAATTTTTTTTGGTAAAATATAAAAGATGGGATCACATTGGGTAAATAGACACCAAACATGTCAAGCTTTAAAATTGCGCACACAGGCGAAATTGCAAAAAACTACCATACCTAACACTGGCCATGGGCGATGCCTTAAAAACTTTTACCACTCCTCAGTTTAGTGTTATCAGTGATTAATGGCACTAGAACTATTGCTCTCACTCTGAGGTTCGCGGTGATATGTAACATGTGTGGCATACATTTTTCACACGTAGATGCACCTGGCGCGTATTTATGTTTATATGTGCGTGCATGTGGGGGCCTTAAATATTTATTTTGTCTTTTTCTATGTGACTTTAATTTTTTTTACTTTTTGTTTTTTACATTTAACTTTACTGCTATCACATAGGGGGCTAACATTCCCCCTATGTGATAACACATATACAATGACAGGTCCTCTTTATCGGTCCCCCAAAGAAGCTGATTAAGCAGAGATCTGCTTCACCAGCTTCTCCTCTGGCTATAGCAGCCAGAGAAATGACAGGTAAAGGTGGAAGTAATGTAATACACTGACACTGTGGGGGAATGCAGTGGGCGAATGCTGACCTCTCCTCTGTTCCTAGTGTAATAAGCCGCTGTGCCAGTCCAGGCCCTGCAGGGGGGACAGAAAAGTCTGGGATAACCAGCAGTGGCGGTGGAGGGGGGGGGTGCGGTGGAGGCAGGGAGAGCGCAAAGGGTAGCTGCACATTGTCATCATACAAGCGATCGAGCTGCTATAGAACGCTTGTATGTCACAGCCGGAACCGGCTGTTAAAAGAATTCTGTGGGATTGTGGGCGCGCGCAAGCAGAAACAAAAAATCACATACAGGCACGTCCACCCTCCAGAAAGAGTCTGCCATCCGCCCATGTGCTCTATTTACAAAGGGCGGATAGCAAGTGGTTAAGTAAATGGTTTTATTTAGAGAATATATATTGTTAGTGTGTAGCCAATAGAATCATGTGTGGTACATTATTTCCAACTACAAGGCTTAGAGTGCTGACTATTTTGGGATGCATATACATGCCCATGCTGGCACATGAAAATCCTTGTAATAGACATATTTTCGAGACAACAAAATTATACACTCAAAGCTGTCTTCTTTATCTGTCATTATTTACATTGTCATTGTCAGAATGTACCTTTTATTAAAGTATTCAAAACAAGGAGTAAAAAAGTATCCAGTAAATCTGCTAGAGCGAGGTATACAAGAAATGAAATGGCTTTGAAGCGTTGCAGATCAATTTCTCTTAAGAGTCATGATCCAAGAAAAAAAGATCACAAATTCCTTCCAGGGCTGACAGTAACAGCCATTATGTTCTTTTGGTT
The DNA here is from genome assembly GCF_000935625.1 of Nanorana parkeri. Classification (NCBI taxonomy): domain Eukaryota; kingdom Metazoa; phylum Chordata; class Amphibia; order Anura; family Dicroglossidae; genus Nanorana; species Nanorana parkeri. The sequence goes on along the minus strand of NW_017307063.1, from coordinate 628,832 downwards.
CTTTTATTAAACTACATTGAAGCCATCTGTAAACGTACATTTTTAACACCAATCTGTCATTGACCCTCACCACTGTTTTATTTTAAGAGCTTTTGCTTAAGGTTTACCTGTTAGGTAAAAATGGATAACCTACATGGTTATGGTGTATCTATTATTTTGACATTTAGAAGCCATACAAACAGACCTTGAAAAATGAGTTATAGAATCTGCATTCCACTCCTTGTGAATTATTTTCTACATAAGTTCAAAATAATCTTCAGTGAAATATATGTTTGTAAAGAAAATATCTGTTAATACTGTTTAAACATAAATAAATCATCTATACATATAGTGGAGAAAATATATGAGACTGTTTAAACTAAAGTAAACCATCTGTACATTCAGTATGATTATAATCAAAATCAGTCAGAGTTACACATTCTGGAAGGCAGTAATAGATTTCTGAATGAATGGTTAAGTGAATTCAGACTCCCACATATAATGTTTTCATTTTTAAGTTACTAGTTGGCATTATGCATGCTGTGTTCTAAAGCATTGAATCTATTATGTCTCTAAGAGATGGATTTTTCAACATTGTACAGCAATCCAATAAATGGGAGTTTCATCTAAATGGGAAGTTTGACCTCCCTGGCGGTATGATTATCTCAGAATTTTTTTTTCTATTTTTTACTTTTGAATTTCTCGCCGGTTCCGCCCCCCTGCAATTCCGGCACTCGCAGGGAAGGAACCCGGAAGACGCCCGAGTGTGGCTAGGGGTTACCGCTTTTGGTACGGAAAAATTACCCCCGAGCCACACTCCGGATTACCGCCAGGAAGGTTAATGGAAAATTGTAGAAAGTGTTAAAGGGTGACCCTTTTCTCTTGTGTGCTCCCTGCTCGGTGAAGAGCTGCTCAATCCAAGCCATTGAGCTCAACCAATGACTTCTTCTGATGATTTCAAGATCTGAGTTCAGCGCCTCTCCTCCATATAAGGAAGACATTACATGTACAGTACAATTCAAAACAAGATGGTTAGGAAGGCACTGTCCATGAGAGCTTTAAATCTAAAAGGTAGGGGCAAGTCATACAAAAGGTAATAGATGTGTGGGAAGTAGTTGATTGAGAAAGTAATAGTTCAGAGGTTAGTTAGAGGGGGGATAGGATTCCCTAAAGTGCTGAGTTTTTAGGGAGATTTGTATTTCTGTCTGTGTCCCTGTTGAAGATTTTCCCTCACTGGTGAAACCAGTGTCAGCGGTTAAACTCTATCCACCCTCTATCCAAAACTAGAAAGAAAATAATTGGCTTAACACTTTCCTGTTTTTCACATTTGAGGCTTTAGAATTTGGGGGTGGGTGAAGGAAAGAGTTTTTGTCTTTTTTTATCCTTTGTTACATCTTGTCCTGCTTCCCCTTTAAAGTCTGTCCCTGTCCACATGCACTGCGGTGATAACAGAGTGCATGTGTTTTTTGACAGGGCATATTCAGTAATTTTTGCTGGCTGCAATTGCTTTCCATATGCCTTTTTTGTAAGGTGGACCTTCCATGAAAATGTGCGGTCAGCTCCATTGAAAGCCCCCCACCAGCCAAAGCTTCCTACAGGTGTTGGTAACATCACCTCGCCTCACCAATTCCTCCTGTGATAGCTGGGATGCTCGAATGGGCTACAGTGCATTGTCATGGGATTTTAAGCACTCAGGTATTCCAAGAGGTGGTGATAAAGCACAGTGGCCTCACCAAGATTAAATTTTTTTTTTAGCAGGCAATTTGACTGTGCGGGGTTGGGGGCTTTCAATAGAGCAGACCTTTGGCCACTATACTAATAAATTGTTTACCACTGGCCAATTTGTCATTCATTCAATTCAAGCCTATCAACGATGGATAAAAAATCAAATCAGGGTGCTGCTGTTATATTTAAGCCAAGTAAATATAAAAGTTGAAAAATCTATTACACATCCAAGTTTTGTGATGCCATAACACAGGGTTGCCGAAGTTCATGAAAATTGTACTATTCTGTAACACCACATACAGCATAATGGCACCAACTGAGCATGTAATTTTGAGGATCTGTGTTTTGCCATTATGCCTTCAAAGTTGCATTAAAAAGGACCTTCTCCCCACATTTCATATTCTAAATTTATTTTTTACTTCTTTAAATGCCCCCCTATGGCAGTGCGGAGCTCCCCATGATATTTTTGACATCTTGAAAATTAATTTAATATGAAGATTCACTAAGATGGTGTCTCATTTGGAAAAGGTTTGAGCAATAAAAGTGTTAGCCCCCCCACCTCTTTCCCTAAAAGTGTAACCTCTCCTACCCAGCCTGTATGTGACAGCAAAAACTGAGCTACTCTGGTCCTGGCCCAATCTGATCTTATCATCACGTTTTAGTCATTCATCAAATAGAAATGCATATGTAGGCATATACATGCTTACAACTTCATGTTCAGCTGATGACACACCTATATATTTAAAAACTACTAGGTTTGTTTAAAAACTGGTAATAAACAGTTCCTATTGCTATTCAAAAACAGTCCCTGCATTTAAGGGAGAGTAATTTGCCTAACTTTAAAAGGAAATATGCACTCCATAAAAAAGAAATATTAAGGCAGCTGTCATTAGTGACACGATGTCCAAAGGTAAATACCAAATTAATAAAAAATATGATGGTGTTGCCAGCCTATCATGTTAGTGAATAGAGAAAGACATTAAGATTGTTGATCTTTGGGTGTGTATGTGCGTAAAGCTCTTCTGATTTAAAGTGACATTAAAGGATAATTTTTTTCCCCTCCCCCAATGTTAATGTTAGCACTTACCTTAAATGATGTCTTTTAATCCGATCTTCTTCTTTCCTGATGTTTTCATCTGTCCCTCCAGCGGTGCGGCGGCTCTCCGATGCAGCGCTGACTCCTCTCTGCTTGCAGGCACTTCCGATCCAGCGGTGTCTGCATGCGGGTACACGCGTCCGTAGACTTACCTTGCGCCTCTGATCGTCTCCCGGCCGAGAATCCGAACTGCACATGCGCCCGCCCCAAGATGCTTTGCGGCCGCCCGAACAGTTTCGTTTTCTCAGGCGGGAGCGTGCAAAGAAAACAAGGTAACTTTAAACTGCTGTTATAGCATATTTTTGTTTTTAAACTGTTTGCCTATATCTACTGCTTGACAGCAGTAGATATAGGCAAAACAACGGGAGGGTTTAGAACCCCTTTAAATAAAAGATATAACGATTTGTTATACTCTTGAACTGAAACATGCAAAGTCTCTTTCTCCTAGAAAGAACTGAGATTACTTGTTCTAATGTTACCTGGAAATGGTAAATGTGAAGTGTTCTGAATCATTAATCATTTATTGTATCACTACACAGGATCGGTATTAAATGTTTGGAGTGAATTGCTGATATAAAGTGCAGTGTTTCCATGCTAATATGCACCTTGATGTCATAGTTCAGCCACAGAGCTGCAGCTCAACTGTCACTTGTAGTCATACAACTATGTGCAGACCACTTGCTCTGGTTCTACGGGCATGCATGGCTGTTCTGTTGCTTGTAGTCCTACAGGCATCTGCTCTGTTCCTGCCTTATTGCTGTGCTAGTCTGTCTGCTTTAGACGTCTCCGCATCTCAGCTGCTGTTTAGTAAAATATGCTTAATAGCCAGCCTCCCAATTTACCTTTATTTTTAAGCTGTGCTCAGACTAGCACTTCTTGACTAAGCAGTGGTGTTTTCATAGCTCCAGGCCCCAGTTCTGGTGTATTGAGTTTGTATCCCTGTGTTCCAAGAATATTTCCTAGTTCCATGGAGTATCTTTTTTCCAGAGTGTTCCTTGTTTCAGTAAGCTCCAGTTCCAGAGATCCACTACCCCACTGGCCCATCCTCTTCCAGTGACCCTGCACCTGTGTGTTTCCTGTGCTCTCCAGTCAGCTTCCTGAAATCCTGTACCTGTGTGCTCCCTGTGCTCTTCAGTCAGCTTCCATTGACCTTGAACCTGTGTGTTCCATGTACTCTCTAGTCAGCTTGCAGTGACACTGCAACTGTGTTTCCTGTGCACTCTAGTCCGTTAACTGTGATCCTCTTAATGTGTGTTCCCAGTGCACTCCATGCAGCTTTCAGTGACCAGGGAATTTCAAGTTTCTGGCCCACTGTCTTCCCCTGACATTTGTCTTTGTCCCCTGTTGATCCTCATCTGTTGCCTGCCCTGACCTTTGTCTTTGCTTTATCTCATGGTATACTTGTCTGCTGAGTAGGGTGAACCTGGGGGCATCATGCAGCAAAACCCATCTCCACCATCAGGTGCTCTGGTGAACACTGGCTGAATATTAGAATCCGTACCCTGGGGGATCCCATGTTACTTGTTCAATATCACAGCACTCAGCTTTGGTCTTGGCCTCTTGGCCGCCTCTTGTATCATGTTGGCTCTGGCTTTCAGCTACCTCTTCCTATTCCACAGCCGCAGTTCATAGTTGTACCACCTCATTTCTCTTGTGACTGTCAGCCTACACTGCTCACACCCCTCCAATCACTCAAGGTGCCCCTACAAGTGTGACAAAAAAAGGATTTTTTTTACCCTTTGTTGCTGTCTTGAAAGTACAAATTCTGAGTTAGCAGTTTTATTGCTTGAAACCCTTGTTAAACTAATACCAATTTTGAATGCTGATAGTGGGTACTAGCATAGTAGGTAATAGTATATGTAGAGTGGTGATATATATTGTAGTACATTAGTGACATAAAAAGAGAGTGGTATGAAATGTGTTTGTAGACAGGAGGAGGTAAAACATGGTTGATGTTTGTTAGTGAACAGATGTTTGCTGGAAAAACAGATGCTCCATGTGAGCTCCCTCCCTGGAGTGTGGGGTGGAGTGTGAAAATATTGCTGACATTTGGTTGGCAGTTTTGGCAGCATTCCTATGATGATCCAATTTTTGTTTATGGAGAGAAGAAGCACTAGATTATATGGTGAAATTCCATACCAAATGGGATTTAATAACCAAGGAATGACTATACTTCCCTATGAAGTGCTGTCTTCACAAAAACAGTGATATTTATTTATTAAATCTATTATATCATGAGTGTGGATTCTGACCCCATAACATTATAGAATTGCATATACAACTTTAAGATAATATGCATTCCTATGGGCAAAAATGTATTTATTTTTTTTCTATTCTGACACGGCTCAGTGTCAGAATAAAGAAAAAAAAAAGAAAAAGCAGCGTTTCTGTCCTGGGCGGCGGTAGCTGGAGACTCCCAGAGCGCCAAGGATAGTTTTTTTTTTCTTTTTTTTGACGGCAGCAGAACCGGCCAATAGAAAACTGTTATTTTTAATTTTTTTTTACTTTTTTAACAATTTTTCTGTTCTGCTTGGTCCCTCTGAGGGACCGAGCAGAAAAGCCGAGCCGAATGCCGCTTAGCGGCATTCGGCTATTCACTCACTGCTGTTCGGCATCTATAAGAATAGACCTGACAGCAGCGAGTTGCCTGCCGGAGGTTCAGCTTAGCCAAACCAGATGTTGGATCGGCTGAGTTAAACTCCTCCTGCACTTCGGGTCGGCCGAACATGCTGAGCATGTTCGGCTGACCCAAAGCCACGTGAAGCCACTCGATGTATGGCTGATTTCAGGTGATATACGGCTGAAATCAGCCGTACCAGCCTGAAGTGAATAGCCGAACAGCGTTCGGCTCACTTCGCTTTAGGTCGGTCATTCACTCGGCTGCCTATGGCAGCTTAGTGAATATACCCCTTGAATGCATAGTAATGATAACAATCATGCATCTAAACAATTACCACATCTGACTAGGGTAGAAGCCCTAAACCAATTAAAAACCATAATAGAATATATGCTGCATAACATTTGTATAAAAGGCATTACTTCCATTTAGAAATATGGCATGAATGTCTGCAGAAAACTGCAGAGTTCAAATATGTGAATATTTAATTTTCTATTATGAGAGTTGAATTCGCTAAAAGCATGAAACATGATCAATGTGCAAGGGAATGCAGGAAAAGTTCAACAAAGACATTTCAAAGGGCAACATAAACCATCTGAACCTGAAAGAAGATGAGCAACAGATTAGGGCATTAGAGCTTTAGAGCTTGTATCTTTAACAGAGTTGGTCTTAAAGCTAGCTGAACCTGGTACTGTAGAGGTAAGCATGCAAAAAAGGTGTTACATTTACCAAGGGAAGTTTAGTGTTGGGATTTATAATAATAATCTAATCTAATTTGAACATATTTTCTGCTTAAGTAAAATTTGCTCAAAGTATTATCTCTTAGAAAATATACACATGTTTCTTTGAAGAAAATGTGTGTTTTTTTTTATTGTTTTGTGTAATTTATGGCTACGTGATTTTTATTACAGGAAAAACAAATATGGTGCTAAAAAGTAAAGCAAAAAAATCGAATGACAGTTTAAAATAATACATATGTGTTTTCTTTATTTTTATATATTTATTGTTTACAGAAAGAACAAAATGGCAAAAAGGTTGGACATAAGAACTACACAAGGATATGTTTGAATGTTTTGTATATTTATTCTTTGATTTTTTTTGCCCAGAAAGAAAAAATACATTATATACATTTTTAAGGTGATAGTACAACTATATATAT
>NW_017307063.1:604276-622019 GCF_000935625.1 Nanorana parkeri | reverse complement strand
TCATTTTTGTATTCAGCTTTTTTTACTTTAAAACAATGAATTACACAGAAATATGTTCTTGTACTCCTGTATAGGGTAGCTTTCAATGCTCCATTTCTGCCATTTAATGTACCATACAAATACCTCAGTGTGTTAGTGTTGGTATGTATTGAGGAGTTGGATGGTAAACACAGTTCCTCTATTGGCAGTCATTATGAACTAAACTCCCTTGGGTGTATGAAGCAAGAGTGCTGGGAACCTGTCCTTTACTTATGAAGGAAGATGGAAGATGGGCAGGTGAAAGAATAGCTGAATGTTAGTAGTATTTGAAATCATTTACTTGAGAAAGGTAAACTAGCTAAAAAGTATCAAAAGCACTTTAAAAAAAAGAAGGCTTAACTGATAGTTTCACAATGGATGTATGAAAATACATATTATTACTAAAAACTAATGTAGCATTACTCCTGTAAATAAGTCAATGAAATTGTAATGTACAGTCTGCACATTTGTTATTGCACTATAGTGTCCAAAAGCATGTTCCATAGGGGACAACAGAAAGGCCATCTCAAATAACTGTAATAATTCCAGCTCTGGTAGAGTTGAATGGCAGTATTCCGCAAATACTCTATTATAAGTCTCTGTTTTGCATCAGCAGAAAGGTTCTGAAGTGGGATGAACTCACATACCCTGAATTTTGTAGCAGAAGGTTAAATTCAATAGAATGAATAAAATAGTAAACATTATTAAACAGAAAGTTAGGACTCATGTGTTTTCATGCTATTTTTATTATTGAAAAATGTATAGAACAACAAGCTTTGTGTAATTATAATGATTATTATAATGAGTCAGTTTTGAAAGAGGAACTCTAGTTTCTCCACACTAAAAGTCTAACTATACAATCACTGAGACTGTTCAGTAAACAGAAAGAATGCAGCTTTTTAATAAATATAAACATTACCTGCTGAGAAAAATACTTTTTTTCTGCATTGATAGTATGTACTAGAATAAGGGTCAATTAGAGAAAGGCCAAATGGCAACTGTAGCATGTAAACAAATTGCATGAAAATATTCCACTGTACAGTGGAAACTATAATTTATGTGCTCTGTATAAACTATATAATGTTGCACATTGGGCAGAAACAATAAAACAATACACCTTTTATTTTTGTGAAATGTCTTACAATGACAAGTCAGTTTGCACAGCTCACACTCTAATAAAAAAATCTGGCTAATTTAGATGTTTAATGTTTATCTTTAAATTATGTTTATAAAGTTGCTATAGGAATGCATTGTATACTTTGCTAACCTAAATGAAAAATCTATATTTAACTTACAAATAGAGTCAACAAGCACCCATGTAATTATGTTATATGTATAAAACAATAGAATAAGAAAATACAGTGAGTAGAGTCTTTGTTGTTGAGTGCAATAACCAATAACAACCTGTTAGAATCCAACTTGCACTGGTCTGAACTCAGTAGACTGGATTATGATTGTTTGCTGCGGTCCATGTTCATGGGAATTAGTGCTTAAGAACAATATCTTGTTATTAAATAAGATCCTATGCATTCTACTAAAATGGTTACTATACTATAAACAAAAATAGCTTAGGGTAGATCAGGAAGAATTAAACAACCCTTGAAAATCTTTTTTTCTTCACATTTTTGCGATGAAGATTCCACAGATGGACCAGGCACATACATCTAAGCACAATATTACATTGCCAATTTTGGTTTACCATTATAGGTTAGGCTGAACATTAGCAGCTGTTTGAGCTTTTGTGACGGAGGTTGACCCTGTCAGTGGGATTTTTTAAACCCCTAAAATCAAAAGTGTTCACTTACTATTCTGTGTTCCTTTACTTTTGAAGTGCTTTTTACTTTGAGTGTGCAGATGTTACATCAAAAGTTTGTATACTCTTTTTGTTTGCTACATTGCCATTGTACATTCATGCCATGTTGGCTCCTGATTGGAGTCTCATTTTATGTATAAACTAGTGAATCTAACCATGTTTAATTTTGGCCGGTTTATTCCATCGAAACTGGATTTCTTGTTTCTGTGAATGTAAATTTGTGCTTGTCCATAAGAAAATTGAACAAGAAAAGTGTTCATATTTACCTCTCCTGACTAACTCAAAGGTTTAAAGATCTATGGCTGTCAAAAACACTTCACCATTTAACACACTTCTGAGTCTGTCGGATGCCTAGTACACTGTGGTTTCTCCTACTTCCTACATCACTACTGCATCCTGTAGTGACATAGAGGTCGGTGGTTCAAACCACAGTGCAAGTGGAGAACCACCCATAAGTGTGTGGCATGTAAAAGAGGTTTTGACTACTGTAGGTCTAAATCAAGATGATGTCTGAGTGATCACCTGCTGAAGAGTTAAGTATTAACACTTTTACTTTACAGGAGTATCTTTAAAGAAAAATGGTGACAGGGTCTATTTAAATATTTAAGTATAATTATTCTTGAGCCAAAACATTACACGTGCTAGCAGTTACAAATACTTAGCAGTTACAAAAATGTACTCATCTTTAAATTATTTTGTGCCACTCTACTTGTACAATCCAACTTTTAAAAAAAAGATATTGCAAGTAACATTCTAATAAAGGCAGTGGAACATTCACTTGAGAGTTAAAACCATTCTGAGAAACAAGTTTCACAAAATAAATGCTATTTATTGTTAAATTAGTCTTATGGTATGTTTTTCACAATCTATGAATTTTAATTGCCTTACACACTTTCTATTTTAAGTACACCTGTCAGCAGTTGGAAAACCAGAATTAGATGTACTGGTAAGTCTGTTTCAAGGAATGCTCCAGGAGCAAAATGATCCCCCTATCTGATAGGGTAGGATGTAGAGAATTGAAAATAAGCTTCAACTAACCATATCTTTTTAGTGTTTTCTAAAGAACCAGGTGCAGATATAACAAATATATTATAAATATATTATAAAAAAAAAGAATTACAATGGTTGTCACTGTAGACAATTTATGGAAAGAATGCTTCTTGTATTGGCAGACCATGGGAAATATTTATTTATTTATATATGCATTGGTGGTCAACAGGAGCAAGATTGCCACTTATCTTGGTGACACACTACCAATATAAGGGGCATTCTTCCCATTTAACCACTGGTCGCCAATATAAGAGCTGTGCATTTTTTCACTGACCACCAATGCAAGGGGGATTCTGAATTTACTTTATATTGGAGGTCAGTGTGAAGAATGCCTCTTACATTGGGGTAATCAAGTGGAAGCATGCCCCTTACATTGGAAATCGGTGGGAAGAGGTAATCAGTGAGAGGTAGCATGTCCCTTAGATAGATGGTTAGTGGGAATAATGCAGAATTCTTCCACCTGTACAACAGTGTAATAGGCATTTTACCTCAAACTGATCATAAATAATAGGTGCATTTTCTCACTGAATACCAATGAAATAGGAAATGTGAATGTCCCTTACATAAGTGTTTAATGAGAAAAATGCCCCTTACATTGGAAAACAGTGCAAGAAAGCTCTTTCAATCATGTAGGTTTTCAATAAAACTAACAATTGCTCAGATTTCAAAATGTCAATTGGGCCAGCTGACAACAGTGGTAAGAAAGATTTATTAAATTTTCATGCCGGCAGACTTTCTAAAGAACATTCAGCTTCATACACTGAAGAGATTATTCCCCTTTGAGGTGTAATTGTTATAATATTGGGCTTAAAAGAGAAAATGTATTTCAGTCAATTGTGCTTTATTTTCTTTTTCTTTTTAATGTATACATTTTTATTATTTATACAAACACCCATTTACTAGCGAGACACTTTAATTGATTACTTTGTTTTCTAATGCATCCTGAGATTACTTTTGCACTTTTTTTAACTGCTCTTGCGGATAGAACGTTCTTCATGTGCCTTCAAATGTCACTTAAAATATTTGTAAATGCTTTACCTTCAACAGGAGAAGAGGCTCTCTGCCCTCCTTTGCCTAGCCACCCATACTGTATGCCGGGATAAGGGTCTGGTTAGAATAATTAGGGGAAGCCTACACTGTTTGTTCCAAAATGTGTTTTTTATTTAATACATGCCCCCACCAATTAACTAACCCCAGAAAAACCAAAGGGAAAAAAAACAAACAAAAAGTAAAAAAGTCTAACACACAGCAGTTTGCTTTCAAAATGTGCATTGCTCTATGTTGACTTAGAAAGACCCAAGATACCACCACACACTAGAAAATAATTTGTGAACACAAAACATACCACAAGAAGACAGGCTTGGGATATAAAAAATCCAGGTGACTGCCTCACCTACATGGCCCTGCAGAGTATAAAGGTCTATAAAGAAGAGAAGAGATAAATAACTGCTCTCCTTAATAAACACTAGATTCCCACCCTCCCCTCTCCAGCGCTGACTGGAGGAACGGACGGGGGAGGGGGCGGGTACAGCTGGCTCTGCCTCTAGATAGGCAGATCCAGCTGTCATTCACGCAACTGGGTGGATCTCAACAGAATTGATGGGATCCGCGATATACTGAGCTTTGGGTCATGGGAGGACGCTATGGGGGAGAACTATGGGGAAAACACTTACCCCATAGTTATCTTTTAATAATTAGCAATGAGAGCATGTTCCTGTGATGGAGTCACAGCCGTTGATAAAACTAATCATTAATCTGGGATATAGCAAATCTGAACCCCATTGAAGTCAATAGGGGTGACTCTTAAAAATCAATTAGGACCATTTTCAGGGCTAAAAGGCAAGGGATTGTCATTCAATGGGCATGGGGAGTTATGCATTGTTCAAATGCATTTTTTTTCAGTATACTGTTCATCTTTTTATTGAACTTTGAGGTCGACATGGGAAAAACACCATTACTCCAAATTACATGCTTGGTAGGTGCCTTTAAGCTGTATGTGTGTTATGGAAGAGTATAATTTTCACATACGGAGTCAGTGACACAGAAATCTGGCATGACATATTTAGCTTATGTGACTGATTATTTTACTTTTTTTTTAATCTTTATTTATAATTTTATCTTTATAAATTCAAAAACATACACATGTCCATACAAACAAAACGTAAGAAAAAAAAGAAGAGAATTTCCTGAATTACTAATATCACATAACAAATATATATACAAGACTGACTTCATAGGTCATGAATCCAGCAAAAAGCCTCAACCAAAAAAAAAAAATTGGATACCCTCTTAATAAAAAAAACATATTTCCATATTCAAAAACCCTCCCCCAAAGTTCCCACCCTAAAGGTTCATCGAGCTATAATCAATCCAAATATCCCATTTACTAAGGAACGCATTATGATTCTCTCTACCCATTGCTATCCACTTTTCCGATTCCATAATACAATTTACCTGCCTTACCCAATCTGATCTTGTAGGTACCTTTTGGCTCTCCCAAAATCTCGGTATTAACCTCTTTGCTGCATTTAGAAGATGAGGCAAAACTGTAGCTTTGTATTTAGCCTTTGACATAGGCATCAAAGGCAGCAAAAAGACCTCCGGAGAAAACGGTAGAGTCTCACCCAGAGTGGTCTGTATTTGTTCTCTAACATCTTGCCAAAAAGGTTTACGCTTAGGACATTCCCACCACACATGTAAATATGTCCCCTGTAACCCACAGTTCCTCCAACATAGAGGAGAGACATTTTGATAAATTTTCCCTAAAGAATATGGAACCCGATACTACCGGGTAAGCGCCTTATAATTGGTTTCTTGAACTCTGGAATCTATAGATGAGTTATGGGCCCGCGCTAGTATTTGGTCCTTCTGTACATCCGAAAAAGTCTCCCCCATGTCCCTCTCAAAATTCTCTCATAAAGTACAAAGAACCTCTTGAGCTTATTTTCAATAACATTTTATACATAAGAGATAGAGAGCGACTAGGGGGGGACCTAGAGTCACATAATTTTTCAAAAAAAGTTAAAGACCCAAGTGGCCTAATTAGACTAATATGTTCCCAGAGGAAGTTACTGAGTTGTAAGGAGCGCCAAGCATCTAAAGGAAATGTACCCCTTTTTTCCCTCAGTTCCTCCAATGGGATAAGAGCGTTCTCCACCATAAATCTGCCCATACGAACATCCCCATCCACCACCAAAGTCCGAAAATATGATAAGTAATCTCCTGGTAAAAACCAGGGGAAACCACCAATTGGTGCTAAAGGGGATATATTGGGAACCAATTCTCCCCTTTTATTTACTGTATAAGTGTGTATAGTCAGGGGCGATACTGTGGCCGCCAAACCTCTACTGGCCGATGGTAGCCAGTGGGCATTAGCTACATTTCTACCGGCCATATATTTTTCCAACAGAACCCATTGTTTGTCCTTCTCATAATACTGCCAATCTAGTATCTTCTGTAATGCAACAGCTTTATAATAAAGAGAGACATCTGGCAGTCCCAAGCCGCCATTTTGTTTGCTGCGCCTCAAAATATCATATGACAACCTTGGTTTTCTGTTACTCCACACAAATTTCAAAAACAAACTACGTAATTGTTTTAAAAAAAAATGCGGCAATCTAATCGGTATTGACTGTAAAAAAAATAATTTTCTCGGCAGAACATTCATTTTCAAAATATTTATGCGACCTAACCAAGTAAATGTTGTTTTATCCCAAGAGCCAAGGTCCTTAGTAATCACTTTCAACAATGGTACATAATTAAGTTCATACATTTGTCTCAACGAACTTGAAAGTTCGATTCCCAAATAACGAAAATGCTCTGAGGCCCATTTAAAAGTGAATGAGGATATCAAACTTCCATATATGGCATTAGTGGAAATATGCTTTTAGAGACTTTTTGGTTGATAAATACGTTTTGCTGTGTAAAAATCACACGCACCTGGTGCGTGTGTGTGTTTAGGTTAGTAAATCACCCCCTTACTCTCGCTTCTGGTTTACTGTAAAGTGCTGCAATTCCCTGCCTTAAATTCGGTCCTGTACCAATTACCTTTAATGTCTCCTCCATAAACATCCAATCCACCCTATTGACTGCCTTTTCAGCATCTGTTGACAATAAAAGGCATGGTGGAGAAGCCGAACTAGCTTCTATCCAATTAATCAGATTAAGAGCTCTATTAGTATTATCGCGTAATTCTCTTCCTCGTATGAAACCTGTTTGATCTGGATGTACCAAAGCTGGGAGGAGACCTCCAAGTCTATTGGCCAGTATCTTCGAGAAAATTTTCACATCTGTATTAAGAAGGGATATTGGTCATTAATTTTGGGGTACAGTAGGATCTTTGCCCTCTTTAGGAATTACTGATATGTATGCTGACAGAAATAAGGGTGGTATAGGTTCTCCAGAAATAATTTTATTAAAGAATCTACACATATGGGGGCCTAATAGCGGTAAGAACTTTATATAATAAGCTTTCGTGAACCCATCAGGTCCTGGAGTTTTCCCGTTAGGAAGGCTTTTAATCACTGATTCGATCTCCTCTACCGTTATAGGCCTATCTAGCGCCTCCGCCTGCTTGGCTGACACCTTTTTGGCTGACACCTTATTTTCCATCTCCAAATACATACGTATAAATGAGCGATTTTTTTACTGTTAGATTATTGCTGGGCTTGAATACAGCAGTCACACCACAATCTGATTCATTTCAACAGGTCAGAATTGAGCAGCAGAAGTAGCAGCAACAACAAATCTTCTACACTTCCCCAAAAAAATGATTCCAATTGTCAAACAGTGACAAAACAATTTCATAGTATAGCTTGTTATCTTCTTTTGTGCAGTACCACAATGTATCGTATAAAAAGTTTAACAAAATGTCAAAACAGAGTGCACAAAAACACTTCAAAACGACATCCCCACATTCCAGAGATGAGGTTATTGTTATGCTGAAATAAAAATGACAGTGCCATATTTCAGAGACAATAGACAGCAGTATAGTACAGTTGCTGGAGAGTATGAAAGCAGCTTGATAGGGCTTCAAATTAAGAGAGGAAAAGTAGGCAGTTTTTATCATGAAATAAATATTACAGTGTATAATTTCAGAGACAGCAGCCCGAAATATTGTACAGATTTACTGCAAATTATGTAATCAGTTTTACTAGGCCACAATGGAAGAGGGTAGGATGAGGCAGGTTTTATTGTGTAATAAAATGTGAGTGTATTATGCCAGAGACAACAGCCAGAAATATTGTACAGGCTCTCTACATATCATTTAAGTTGTATTACTAGGCCACAAATGAAGAGAGGGAAAGAAGGCCGGTTTTATCGTAATATACAATTTAGAGTGTATTGTTTCTGAGATGCAGGGCAGAAATATGGTAGAAATATTTTTCCTAAGCTGCAATTCTAGAGGCAGAGACTGGGCAGGTTGTATCATAAAAAAAACTAGAGTGTATTATTTCAGGGATAAGAGCTGGCATTATTGTACAGATTCTATAGAAGCAGTTGATGTTTTGAAAAGGACAAACAGCATGGAGCATTTCATCCCAAAAATCCACATTTAAAGTGAAACTAAAGTTTTCAAATACTCACCTTCTTCCATACAACATCTGCAGGCTCCCTTCCTAGTGACAAAATCTAGCCCCAGGCCTGGCCAATGCATTCTAAAGAACAACAATGTCTCACTGGCAGCCACCACTACTGCTACTCACTTTATACACCTGAGGATTAGAGACACGTTGCCCATGAAAGGTGATTCTGCCACTCTCCGGTCATTCCACAGCACATCAACCCTCTGCCTCATGCTCCTCCTCTGTCTGATGCTGTGGGGATGCATGCAGTTGTGAAAAGATCCCAAATGCCCTGAGACAGTAGGAAATCCTCCACTTAATCCTGCTGCTGTGCCTGGTCTATTACATTATGAAGAGCAGCAAGAACACCAGAGAGATGGTGTTGCTGATCCCCATCTCGTTTTAGCATACCATTCTGGTCACCTTTTTGAATTGTGAAAATATGGTACATGTGTTCTGAATCAGGAGCCATTGAGGTGGTGAAAGAACTCCATGTCCTGTATTCGCACAAATACTCATTGATGGCCTTCTGTTGCAGCTGCTAAAGCATGGAAGCTGCTGAAGTATGGATGTATTGCATATCAGGCAATCTGCAGGAAGCTTGCATTGTCACTATATTGTGGCCAGGTGAACACTCACTGGGTTGACTTACTCTTCTGACCTGCCACAGGATATCATTGACATAATTGAAGCCAGATAACCTAACTAGGAACTGCTGCACTCTGCCCAAAAGCAGACAACAGGTTGATGTTGTTGTCAAACATGACCTTGTCTGGGACAATATGGCATAGGATTAGCTACCTATTGACCTGACAGATTCTCTGGCTTAGTGTGGTTCCTGTCCCCCAAATTTACCTGCTGCAAAACAGCATGGCAGCATTTTGTCTGGGCTGTTGCATAGGCTCTTGGGTGACAAATACCACAAGCTGAAAAAGGAGCTGTAAAGCCAGAACGTTTGCCAAGCTGGCATTGAGACATTGGCCATGGGGGTGATTAGGTGGATATTTTTTTTTCTTACACTCCAGCAGCTGGGGAAGAGACATCTGCCTGGTCAAGGATGCTGCTGGAGACAGCAGAGTGAAATTAAGAGACTTACCATGCGGTTGAAGCCTACATGTGGTCCTACTGTTTGTGGCCACTTGCTGACTTTCTCCCTCACTTGATATGCCATAAGGTAAGCCTATTAAACGATATGTCAGTTTTCCATCCCTTTTACTTGAGGCCACAGATCTTGCAGTGGATGCAGATGGAGATTCTTGTGGAATGAGTCGACAGATGGAAATAAGAAGGAACCTTTTGCTGATTATCTGTATTATTGTGGTGCTGCTCCAAGACTACTGAGCCCTGTGGAGTGGACCTGGGGATAACAGTAGCCTGCTACTGTGGGGCAGTACCATCCAGAGGAATAGGATGTCTGATCCTTCCACTCCTCTGCAAGCTGCCACTGCCCCTCTTGACATTCTGCCTCACTTATGTTGTGCCTCTCCCTCACTTCCCCCTGTAAAAGTTGTGACTGCCAGGTATTATCTTCCATGTCATCACCCCTCCTCCTCACTCGAGCTTACTTGGCAGTAAGCTGTAGTTACAGGAACATTAATGGCAATTGCTTCTCACTGCCTGCTTTTCCCTACCGCTTTGATTATGTTGCTTCCTTCCTCGACATTATATACAATTAATTCCTGTGCATTCTTCTACAGCAAGTTACTGATGGGGTGGTTTCAAAGGTCATCAGTCAGTCATACCAGTGACTTAGAACTTTGCTTAGAATCTTACTTTCCTTTTGATGCATTTGTTGTCCAAATACTGTAGTTACAGACCTGCTTTACCAGTGCACCATGAAAGCTTCCATTTATTTGGATGACAAAAGGAGGGTTTTCTTTATAAATATCTGTGTTGTTATTTGATTATTGTCTTTCTTTCACTTTTTCTGAGAACTTAGTTCATTTTTTTAATAATGTGGTGGCACAGCATTAGTTTTATTATCTGTTATTTGGTAACTTATTTGTGCATTGGTCCCCAAAATCACCCATTTGTGCCATCTTGCTTTCCAAGATTCAACACTTGGCAAAGAAAATGCCATTACTAGACAATACTAAAGGCCTGGTGATGCAAAGAGAATTGATGCCATTGCCATTATTATGCATGCAATGGACTGTTTTCTTCTGGCAAATAAGTTGTTCTGAAACTGATTATGACAGTTCATTGTAGTAGGCAGTTTAAATTGCATCAGTTAAAATTCCTCCTGGGCACCTTGAATCTTATTTGTTTGCCTTTTCCCATAGGATGTCTACATAATCAAATATAAAAGCACAAATAACTTTAGCTGCAGCTGGTGTTTGGGCCCCTTCTTTTTATCAGGTTAAGCAAGGATAATGACAGTGGGGTTAATTTACTAAAGGCAAATAAGCTGTTCACTTTGCAAGCGAATTTGCACGTTGCAGGGGAAGGTTCCCCTTACTTTAGTGAATGAGGTAAAGTTCTGCTGATTTTCATCACTCTTTTTTTATTTTCCTTGCACGTGATTGGGTATTGTTTGCAAAGTGATATTTCAACACATTCCCCAATATACAAGAAACTTCTCTTGCAAAGTGCAAATTCCCTTGCAAAATGAACAGCCTGTTTGTCTTTAGAAAAACAAACCCCAATTACTTGGGGATCATTTTTAGAACCATAAATGACCGTAGCTTGTGGATGGTTGAGGTGGTGGTTGGTTTTTAGTATTGACTTGGAGTTGTTTACAGATGTGACAAGTTAGGTTATGAAGCCTATTTCAAGGGGTATTTTAGTGGGGGATTGTGTTCTGGTGAATGGAAAGTGTCAGAATTCTTGGGGAATCTTGTTCTCCTTGAACTTTTTTCAACTGACTTGGTAGCCAAAGTAGGGGACAAAGCCTTTCAGAACAAGAAAATATGCTTTGTGTACATTGTGACAATGTGGGTGCAGTGCTTGCTATTATTGTCTTTCCCTCCAGTTATTTATCTTCATTGTTATTTGGTGTTATCTTGCTTGTGTTTTGAACTCCTTTATAAATATTGCACACATCAAGGTTGTCTAATGGTATAGGTGATTCTATGTCTTTGTTCCAGAGTGAGGAGTCCTCAATGTTTGCACTGGAAGTAGAGCAAAAGGGGGTTCCTTGTTCTAATTATCTTTGGATCATTGTTTTAAATCACTGTGGGTTTGATAAAGAGATCGATATATTCTTCAAGATGGTCATCCTATTGTATGGTTGGCAAGACTAGCATGAGCCGGTGAGTATATTGGTAGGTGTTTGCCATAGAGTACACTCTGGAAATTAATTGAACATTAATGGCTTCGGTTTTGAAAATGGGGTATCTATGTCTTTAATGTGTTGTTAACTCACTGAGTTTGCTCTCCTATTTAAATTATCGATGCGCATGGGTTAGTTAGTTGTGGGGGAGGATAGTTTTGTGGAATTACACTTCAACTTGATGCTGGGACTGTTATAGGCTGCGTGCCCCATCTATTGTAAGGTGCATATCTTTCTGCAGGTGTGTACATTTGTAATCCTCCAAGGGTTATTATTTTGTAGTATTTACTTTATTTATTGTGTGGTGTATTCAGATTTCTTGTCTAGTCTCATTAAAATATATATATTTAATGGTCAACATTGCTATATTTTTAGATGGTTCTGATAATTAAAGATTATATATCTAAATATATCCGTTATACATTTATATACAGTATGTTGACAAGATTAAAAATGTTTTTTTTATATATACTTGTCAGAATTTTCTTTGTTTCTACAGAGTATTTTCAAACTGGTTGGGACCTGGGTGACAAATACATTATGTTATCACTTTGGAGAGGGTGTAACATATGGTAACAGTATATTAAAGTGTCAGATAACAAACAGGATCCTTCTGTTACATTACAAAATCCTGTCAACAGCTTTATGCTGAGTGACCTGTGTGTCATGAAATCAGCAGAAGTATCTTGTAATGTAATCTTGTAATGTAATGTATGTACAGTATAAGTAGATAGCAGCATGACTCATTCAATTGTTTTTGGACATTATATATGTGTACATGAAATCCTTTATCTACACTGTTTAATGAAGGTTTAATTATGTTGCCTCAAAAACAAACACAACAGATACCTTAAGTGCAAAACATTTTCAAGGGGAGTGCATGTTAATATTTATATTTGTTTAGTAATAAAATGTATATCTGAACCTTTCTTTGTTTGGACACACATTGATAACAGTACGTAGATGCTACAACAGTGTAAAAGGTTTAGAAAGCCTCAATTTACTCAGACATGAAGAGTTCGGGGACTGAGGGCTAGACTACATAATACGACAGAGGTTATAAAATAAAAGAGAAAGAGATGCCGGTACTGTTCTCCAAGGAATTCATAGTTGTTCTCAAAGTCAGATGTAATACATGTAAGTAATACCGACAAGGTTTAGACAGAGGAAGATTACAGAAAAGTCAGAGGATGATTATAAAAAAAGTACAGATGTTATGGACGCCTAGCTATTTTAAAGTTCAAAGCCAGGAAATCTAAAAAGCTATGTTAAAGTAGTACTATAGGCTGGGTGTTTTTTACCTTAATGCATTCTCTGCATTATGGCAAAAAACACCCAGTACTTGTTTAAAACTCCTATCCCCCACACTGACCTGTAGCCGCATGTATCCTCCACCACGTCCGGGAAGATACCCGGGGTTCCTCGAACTTACTGGTTGTGGGGGAGGATATTGAGGGCAGAGGAGCCATAGGCTGTCAGTCAAGCTGTGACTCTAAGGGTAGAGGCATGGCCGGCCACAAGCCGTGTGTGTCTAGAGATGCACACAGCTAGGTGCGGGCACGGCCATAGGGCTAGAGGTGCGGCCACGGGTGGGGCTAGCAATTTCGATACCACTAGAGAATGAGGAAATAAAAAAAATAAAGAATAAAAAGAAATTGTTTAAACCAAGCCTGGCTTCCATAAAAAAAGTTTAAAAAAAAAAGTTTAATGTCACTTGCGTGTTTGCGCCTAAAAGTTCTACCTAATGAGGTGACCATACACATGGAGAGCAGAATGGCAGATGTTGCTGTATTACAGCCAATCTGAAGAGAAAATTGATCTGCACAAATTTCTCCTTTATCTTATCAGTATTTAAAGAACACATTTACTTCATTCTGGAAATTGAAGAGTTTACCTAACAGCTGGACTTTTTTGGCCATGGGATGTGTACCATATCTCATAATGCTTCAACTTGCAGATACTCAGATTAATTGTCTGGACTTGTTGGACTTGTTGTTGTTTACCATATTAACCTCCCTAGCGGTAATCACGAGTGTGACTTTTAAATTTTTGCTGCCAGAAGCGGTATACCCCGAGTCAAGCTCGGGGTAACATTGCAGAGCTGTCAGCGGAGTCTCCTTACCTTCTCCTGGCGATCCAGCGATGTCCTCCACTGTGATCGCCGGGTGAGAGTGCCGCCGGCATCTGACTTCCTGGTTCCGTTCCCTGCGAGCAGCAGCGGCGCATGGGAGCAGGACTTGGTGGGAAATTCAAAAGTATAAACACACACACATAAAAGAGGCGATACATTGTAATCTGAGAGGATTACACTGTATCACCCCTTGCCTGCCATTTTACTGTCATTTGTGCTCATGTACTAAGAATTGCAGGCCTACAATACATAACACCAATTTTCCATGCAAAAAAGTGTACCGCTTTTGGCACAAAATTCCTGACATAATCATACCGCCAGGGAGGTTAATAGCAATTAATTGTAGATGTTATATATATTGTTTGGTTGTTGGTAGTAAATATTTGTACCTTTTCTATTTCATTGTATCTAACTTTTCAGAAAGCAGAGAAGTTTAATTATAGTTATATCACTAGCAAGCAAGATGTATTTAAATTTTGGGGGGCTTTTTACATATCACACAAGCGTTGTGTAATATGTCATTAGGTGTCACTTTTTGTTCACAGCATTAATATACCAGTATATCCACTTAAAGCAGGGTTCTCATCACAGCAATTTACATTATGTGGAATTATTGGTTTTAGCAAAAGTTCCTAAAGAGGATCAGTTCACCGAATTACAATAATATTCAAAAGAATCATGTTCCTCTAACTGTAGAGCAGTATTTAATCATTCCTGTGCCCCACAGTCTTCAGCCAGCTGCCACAACTCTATCTGTCAGTGTGTCTAGTGTCACATGTATCACCTGCCCCCAGTGGATATTGTGGCCGCTATACATTCCCAATAGTAAAATGAAGGATGTGGTGCCGTAACTTTCAGGCAATCCAGCTCATTGTATTGGATAATAGACCCAATTTGAATGGCGTCCAGAAATTGGACTATAATTCTTGGGGCTTTCCCTGTTCTCTCTGATGCAAACAGTGCTGCCACTGACCATTTTCTATCAAACCCCTCATTAGGAACTAAGAGACTGCAAATGATACAGAAGTATAAAAATAACCAGCAGCAGGGTATTTGTAATGAGGGAGAATTGGCCAAAATGTACTAATAAACAAAGAATACAGCCAGGTGTTTTACTACAAGCATTTAGAGACCACAGATGACATGACAGTATAAAATTGGCCATCATCTGGAAAATTTTAAAATGCAAGGCTAGGTTCAAATTTACTAGTGACAAGGAGCACAGTCCGGACCCTAACTACAAACTGCAGAGGATACAGAATTGTAAAACGGATTGGCCAACAGCAGGACAGTTTTAAATAGACATGATGGGGCCTGGTGTCTATCTAACCTTTACTTTATCTATGGGAATAGGGGGGTGTGTGGAAGTGAGTAATCTAATATGAGGTGGTTTAGGTGCATACTGTTCTTTCTTCAGATCGGTCATTCACTCGGCTGCCCTCGGCAGCTTCGTGAATAGACCCCTTAGTTTTTTCCCTTCAAAAGATACAGTGGTGTGCTTCAAACAAAAGGCAGCTCAAAGAACAGATGGTCAGTAATAAGGACCTATCAATATAAAATAAATATAAAAAAACAAAAAACAAAAGAAATAAAAACTGCTAAATGCAACCTCTATAGTGAAAGCCCACTGACCCCAATAATAAATAAAAGCAGTTTGCCTTAAAAAGGCCCTGTGAACATACCACAAAACCATAAAAATATGCATTTATAGTCTTTACAGTGTTTACAGTGTTGTTAAAAGAAGAGGGGATGCTACACCATGATAAACATTGCAATGCCCTCCGTACATATGAAGCAGGCATACTGTATGTAGCTGCTGTATATGAACACATAAATTTAGTTTTTTTGTTCTCTTCAGCTCTTCATCTCTTCCTTTTGAATTGGCCGCCTCTGTGCTGTAAGCAATAACTCAATAATAGTCTAATAGTCTTTTGTATTCATACTGACACAATGAAGGAAGGCATGTATGATAAGCAGCCGTAACACATTTGTTCCTTTGATTTATTTTAAATTCTTCATTACCCGAGTGTTTTTGTGATTCCATTCAAAAGGCTTGGACAGAAGAAAAATTCCACATTTCTTAAGTAAAATTAATATAACATTAAATTGCTACACATGCCATTTTGTAATTTAACAATATTAAAACTTAGCGTTCCATTTCAATCTGCTGCTGCTCAACTGATATTTTAGAGACACCCTGTAAGGCTTGTAGACAATGTGGGTTTCCTCAATAAAACACTAATATTCTCTTAGGTGCATATAAGGAAGACAGACCTTCACATTCAGGAATATGTCATACTTGCCAACATATTCATCTCAGTCCTCTGGACACTGTCACCCCTGCCCATGGCCCACACTTAACACACCAGCCTTCCAGGTGGGTGGTCCCAATCCAGATCATGACCACTTCACAGGTGGTCCACCCAGACCATACCTACTTTCTAGACAGACCCGCCCCTAATCTTGGGTAGACCACCCACTTGCCGTCTGAACCAGTAAATTCCATTTATAGAGTTAATGCACATGCCCAGTAACTCAAATAAGGGTAATGCTGCAATCTTGGGATGTAACCTGGGACACAGCACCATCAGGACAGAACATTTAGATGTGGGCCTGTCCCAGAAAATCCAAGGCAGTTGTCATCTATGTAGTCTGGGAAGGACATGGCGAAACAAACAGTATTTTCTTCAAAACATGAAAAGTTATGAAGCTGCAATAAAGTTTGTTGAAATCCTGACAATGTACATAGATTACCCTAAGGGTATTTTTTCTTTTTTTACAAAAGTGGAGTGATAATTTTTTGGTGGGTGATTTCACAACATATAATTCTGCATATCACTCATAGTGAGTTTCTTGGACACAGCAGTAAGTTGTTGGAAGTAATAGCTGTCACATCACATAGCATTACATAACATAGCATGTTGATGCACAAGAAGGTACACATATACAACCACCTGTTATTCAACCCGGAAGACTGAGAAAATCGGGGCCTACTAAAAGGAATGACAGAATGGAATGCCCATAGACTTTGACAGGGGAAGAGAATGCCCATAGACTATAATGAAGCCAAACGGAATGCCCATAGAGTATAATGGGAAGCATAGTATCAGATAATCTGTAGGCAAATCTGAAAAAGATATCAACTTATCCTTTACCATAGATCTTCCCCGTGTATAGTAACATCTTTTACAATTGAAATAACTTTGGATTTTTCCTGTTTTCTATGGAATGCCAGGTGAATAGCACAATGGAATGCCCATAGAGTATAATGGGAAGTAAGATTGGCCTTGGAGATGAGAACAATATGACACATCAAATAAATCTTTAGCAGGCATACTCTCCAAGCACAGTAGCATTGATATAAATTAAGATTAGGTGGGATTATCATTATTTTCTATGGAATGGCAAGTGTGCATGACACCAAGAATGCCCATAGACTCTACTATAGACGGGGAAGATCTGTGGTAAAGGATAAATTGATATCTTTTTCAGATTTGCCTACAAATTATCTGATACTATTCTTCCCATTATACTCTATGGGCATTCCGTTTGGCTTCATTATAGTCTATAGGCATTCTCTTCCCCTGTCAAAGTCTATGTGCATTCCATTCTGTCATTCCTTTTAGTAGGCCCCGAGAAAATCTAGTGGCAAAAAAAGTACTGTGTGAAACCGCTTCAGATTAACCTCTTGCCGTCCGCCCGTAGTAAAAAAACGGACGGACGGCACTGCAGCATCTGCGGGTTGCCGTCTCCAGACGGCAATTTTTTTCTGCTCGCGCGCGCCCCCTAGCGGGCCAGCACGGGCAGAAAAGACCCGTCCAATGCGAACACCCGGTACCGGGTGTTTCACATATAGGCGATCAGCGGGTCCATAGCCCGCCGATCGCCTATATGTG
>NW_017307063.1:591939-604097 GCF_000935625.1 Nanorana parkeri | reverse complement strand
TTTTTGAGGTTTCGCGCGCGCACGCAATTTTAAGGCTTGACATGTTTAGTGTCTTTTTACCCGACGTGACCCCATCTTTTATATTTTACCAAAAAATTGGGTAATAATAAATGTTTTATCATTTAATATAGGGGAAACTGTTTTTTTTAAAAAAAATTCGGTAATTTTTCCTTAATATAGTAAAAAAATAAAACCCCCAGTGGTGAATAAATACCACCAAAAGAAAGCTCTATCTGTCCCCAAAAAAGGGTATAAAATTCATTTCAGTACAGCGCTGCATGACGGAATAAATGTCAGTTAAAGTACCGCAGCGCTGAATACTGAAAAATGGCCTGGATGGGAAGGGGGTTTAACACCGCGGGTGTCAACTGGTTAAAGATGAGTATTGCAGCAAAACCAGCATTTTAATTTTATCTTTGAATGGGCTGGGTTTTATTTTACTGTAGTTCTGCAGTTTTAAGCTTTTAAATTACTTAAATTCCCACTTTAGATAGGTAAACAAAAAAACATAGAAACAATGGGTAACCTGATGAAAAATGCAGTGCATTTCATAAAAGTTATCCAAGGAATAACTAAATATGTCTTTTCTTTTTGCAGATTAACATTAAAACAGAGCATAACAATGAATGAAATTCAAATCACTTCCTGGAATAATTACAGTGACCTACTCAATAAATCATGGAGTATGAGGAACGAAAACCATCTTATTAATACTGCAGAAACAGTTATTCTGCCATCTTTCATTGGAATTATCTGCTCCACTGGATTAGTTGGGAATATCCTAGTGTTGGTCACTATTATACGGTATGGAACATTGAATGCAAAATTTGTATTCACAAAATATTTTTTGTCTTACATTATATTGATAAGTATTATGATCTTCATGCTGAAAGTGTGTAATAAGTGTGTAGAACTGTTTTTTCCTTAACTAATTAGCTTATTCATTTCAACATGAAGCTAGAAACAAAAATCAAAAACGGATTGTGAATTCAAAAAGAGTTGACCAAATTAGGACACAGATGTGACCTAGAATATGACTTTTAGGACAGTCAAGTACGCATCCTTGACAGGGAGGAGAACTGGTTTAAAAAAGATGTAAAAGAGGCCATTTATGTAAAATGGAGAAGCCAAGCCTAAATAGAGGCAGGGGTGAGACATCTATTGTCTGCCACATGCAATGCTGTTTAAACACCTTTCTCTGAGCGGCTTAATAACATCCGCTAGCCCCAATCATGCAAATACAATCAACACCTTACCTCCACGAGGTCTCTGACCCTATGCTGGATATATTTAGTAGATTATGTTGATTGGAGCATGATTTACCATTTTTAGTCCTAAATAATTTTTGTACAAGTCCTTCTGAATTTAGAAAGTAAGTTGGATGACCAGTGAAACGTCTTCAAGAAGAATACAGGAAGTCCAGTTTCTTGAGCACCAGACTGGGAGGGAAGCTAGAGAGCATCGGGCAGAGAGGGTAGCTACCCATCGGTGCAAACTGGGGATGAATAACCTCCAGCAGTAGGGACAAGATCAGTCCCTCAGATACTTTGAGCACAGGGAAGTTATGAATAAAGACAGTGACATTGATTATTTGCTATACTTTAAAAAAAAGTTTAATTAGTGTAATTTGCCACAGGCATGGTATCTGACACCAGGGGGTCTATTCACGAAGCTGCCGAAGGATCTAGCCGTAGCTTCGGCTGATCCTTCGGCTAGCTTCGGCCCCAGGACCCCTTCGGTTCAGTAGAACCGAAGTGTTGCTGTACAGGCTATGCACTATAGCCCATACAGCTCCCGAAATGGGCCAAGCGGCTCAGTCGAGCCGAAGGCATATGCCTCGGCTCGACTGAGCCGATGTGAAAGCCGAAGCTAGCCGACAGCCTGCTTTTGACAGCTGGGCAGAGCTAGTCGTGATCTTACGGCTGGCTCCGGCCACTTGCAGAGAGATCAGCGTTCCTGGTTACCAGGTAACCAGGGACACTGATCTCCAGACAGCCCAACTCTCCAGGGCGCTAAGGGAGTCTCCCGCTATCAGATAGCGGCTCCCGGCCGCCCGGGAGAGAAACACTTTGTTTGGCTGAACTGAAGGGAGTCAAAGCCAGCCAATGTATGGCTGAAATCAGCCGTGCATGGCTGAAGTGAATATCCAAATGGGGTGCAGCTCTCTTAACTTCGGCTCGGCTGCTTTCGGCATCTTACTGAATAACCCCCTAAAAATATCTCTACAAGTCCCTGAAGTCCTTTCCCTATGTGTAACCACCATCAGCAACCCCTGCTACACCTGTTTTACTGTTGCTTATTGCCTGTTTGGTATTATTTTTTCTGTAAGTCATATCTTACACCCTTTTTTCCTTTTTTTCTTTCATTAAAATGGCATTTGAGAATGATATAGTGGAGCATGCATGTTGAAAACCAAGTAAGCAATGGCAGCTCCTATATATCTGTCCTTTAAATGCTGTTGCACTGAGTTTTTTGTACTAAATGCATCTACGCACTTACTTTTTACAGTTCAGTACAATTATTCAGACTCACTAATTTATTTTTTAAATTAGAAGGAACAAACAAGCCTTAATTTTACAACCTGTCATTTGCTACAGTATGAAATGAGTTGAATGGGAAATGAAAGTCATGGCTCATTTGGTTTTGCCATATTTCTTTTAGATGTCAAATGTATACAATTTGCAGCTTCACCAGCCTCTACACATTACTGTGTCATAAACTGAGTTTGTAAATGATGTCCTTCCATGGAGATGTTTTTTTTCTACTGTCTTACATCTAAGCATAAACAGTGCAAACTAAATAGGATTATACTTAGTTATATAAGGGTAGCTTGCATTATGCATTGATAGCACGTTACCAAATGTTGATTCTTTATAAACATTTGCATCCTAAATTAATACCAGGTATATTTTTTGAAAATAAAACTCCTAAAATATGTATAGTTTGGAAATCAGCAGCATTCATTATACTACATATTGCTTTGAATATATAGTGAGTGAAGTGCTAATCTAAAGTTTTAATTAACATCTTACCTTATGATAATAAGTATAAGTAAACTTTAAAACAAAGTGCGCTTATCCTTTTTGCCCCCTGACCTAACCTAGCCCACCCTACCTAGACACATACTCGCCTCAATTCAACATCTGTGGTCTTTGGTTTTTATTTACACCTTATGTGCCTGTAAAGTAACTCCCCATAACTGCATGTCTATGGGGCTATGTTTTCAGCATCTTGTGGGGATCTACTGTGTAGCTACGGACAGGATACAGATGACTTGTGACACAGGGTATACACGAGCACCAGATGCAATGGCCGTTGGATGCATCTGGGGTTGGGTGGACTAAGGAAGGGAGCGAAAACAAAAATAAGGTGTTTGAGCAAAACGTTTATAAAGCATGTTTGTGTACCATATAAATGGACTGCCCCAACTTGATATCCGCCAAGGACAAGTGTAATGTCCTCTAGTGGCAGTAGACTACACATTAGTGCAGGTCATTAAAACACTTGCTCATCACACTGAAAACTGTCATGGAACTAGTATGTGAGCAAGACGTTTGACAGAAGGCTAAATTCACAAAACCTGAACTGAAGGGTAAGGATCTTTATTTTCAGCCATGAGACTGTAATTTTCAAATCTCATTGGCTCTCAAATGAAATAACTGTCAATTAATCGAAAGTAAGGTTCGTCTCACCCAGGATATTGACACTGTCTCAGCCAGATATGACAGTGTCCATTTAAAGGCTCGGTAATTCAAAATAGTTATTAGATTGCGAAAATATATATGTGTGCTGTGAGTGTGTGTGAGAGTTGATAAAAATGCTGCATATCCATATTTTGGTCCATTGCTGAATATGAAAAAAGAAGGGTACATTTTGTCCAACACACTAAAAAAGGTAAACTAAGGCATTACCAAGCAGCATTCTGAATCCACCTAGTTGCAGCTTTTTCAAGCACTCTAAATCAACCCAGTTGTCCTTTTTTGTTTAAATAAATGGCTATTTGTGCATAATCTGAAGATCAATTCCCACCCTCGTTCCATCCCCAGTGCATCTTCCTCTTTACAGTATCTGTTTAGAAAGAGAGCTGCTTCTGCAAAATGTCACCCATGTTGACATTGGTAAGTTTACAGTCAAACATTTTTTCAGTTCAACAGCACCTAGCATGCATAATAAGCAGAAAGTAATACTCAACAGAAGATAACAGATCCATCCAGCTGAACTGAAGGTGGAAAGCATTACTTCTAGAGCTTCCCTGTCTATAGTGTGAAAAGTATATTGACTGTTGTATTGAAAAACCATATAGCTGGATGGGACAGGCCAAGTTAGTGGAAACTACATTAAAACATCTTTGTGGTGCATTAACACGCATGTCATGTGTTGATGTGCATTGCATTTACACAGCCAATTAAAATGAATGCCCTTTCTTGTAATTCAATGCACTCCTGTACATTGTGGCACACTCCAATGAAGATGTGTTATCTTATTACCTTACAGTGCCATTTAAAATAAATGTGTTACTATGCATTGCAAAAACCTGCGTGTTACCACGATGCGTAAGTGTAAATGGGCCCTCAAAGTTAGGTTGCTAAGTTTGGGTGATATGTGATACTTTAAAACAAAGGTATACATGTTATTGAGTCCTCGTTCACATGTAGGCATTTTGTAGCTCAAGTAAAACAATTTCCATATCTGAATTTCAATCGCGTTGCTTAGCTGCTTTTCTGTTCAGCTTTAATTATAGTGTGAAAGTTCAAAACATATATTGATTGGAACATTCATTAATATTCATGATTTTACACTTAAATACATGCATGCAGATGAAAATAAACTCAAAGTCACTGTCACTGGGCTTGCATAGTGTCACATGAGTATGGATATTAAAGTGAACATTTACACAATTTGTGAGTGAAGATTGTCAACATTTGTAGTAAATCATGGTCCTTATAAGAACAGTTGTTAATCATGGTGGCTGACTGATTGTAGTGTAATACTGTGATTCATTTAGTGGCTTATCCACAAATATCTACTGTATAACTATTATAAAAACAAAGGTAGAACAGCAAGCCTATGCAAATATGAAAGCCACAGCAAAAACTATTTTATAGCAAGTCACTGCAATCTGAGAATATGTGCTTATTGAGCATATACTATTCTTTTTTATTGTACAAATGAATAGTACCATTATTATTATAATTATTACTACTTTTATTGTTTAAGCAATAAACAATAATTGGTATTCTCTCAATTAATTGATCAACTTTCTAATAAAAGGTTGGTCCTACATTGCTGGAGTAGGAGGTCGGTTTTAGCTTGAGTTTTAGATTGTATTTGGGGGGTAATCCTGGGCAACACACACTATGGTCTCAATATGAAACTAAAAAAGGAGGGAGGCATCCACAAAATGTGTTTCATTATTCCTTTGTTGCCTCTCTTTAACAAGGTTTTATATACTGCACCAAAAAATAACTACAGCTGCATGTACATTATGCTGTAAGGCAGTCCAATATAATGATGGGATAAGAATGTTTAGCAGGTATAATGCTTGATGAACCTAAATATCTCTAGCATTTTTATTGGGATTACAAAATCATTTTCAAAGGGGCAGAGATCATTCAAAAGCTGTATAGTGTCTTTAGATATGGTGTATTATGCAGTATATTCCAGTATAGCTAGTTCATCAATTTTGCAATTTAGAGAATTTTAATGGCATTTTCAAAATCCATAAGTATATACAGTGTACTATATATATGATGATTATACAGCAATGCAGAATAGCACCACCTATGTAGGACTACAAGTTTTAGATTGTATTTGGGTTTCTTGCACCGGGCTCTGAAGGTTCTAGTTACACTTCTGTATACAGCCCTAGGTTGAAGGACTCCCACTAACTCTGTGTAAGGCAGTTCTGAAGGCAGTTCTAAGGCAGTGCTGAAATATGTAGGCATTTGTAGGACACAACCCAATGCCATAGTTTCACATTACTTGACAGTGGGAAAAGGGAAGGACTTTTCTGCAGATACAACTAAATATCAGAGCAGATGCCACTGTGTAGGACCAGCTTTTGTGAGTGGTATACTTGGACTAAACATCTCAGAGTGCTATTTAAAGAACAATAAGAACAATAAGATCAACCTTTTTTGGATGCAGCTAATAATGAACCTGAGAGTTCTTTTTTAAAAACATTAGGAGGGTTTTATTATCATACTACATACTACATACTAAAATAAACATCTACTGGCCATCACATTTTATTCCCTGCCTTTGTTTGTTTTATGGACCACTTTTATGTATAAAATATGTATAAACTGGATTTGTTTTTTTAAGACTAGTTGATCCTTTACCATGTGGAATTTTATCAGCTACATTAGGATTAATAAATGATCTGTCTTGACCCTTACCTTTTTATTTCCATATATAAAATAATGTTTAAAATGTATATGAAATATATATATTACAATGTATACGTCGAAGGTTAAATGTTTATCTCAGTATTCACCAATGTCAACCAGTGTGCTACAGTTGCTTTTTGTTCGTATTCTCCTAATACTCTTATTATGTTTCTAATTTAAAATGGTTTATATAAAATCCTCATACTATAATTTATTTATAATAAACTATTCTTCACTTATGTATTGTTAACTGATTCCCTTGAGTAGGCTATATCAGGGGCAGTCGTGGGTGCAACAGGAGGACTACTCGTGGTGGAGATTGGTGGTGGGAACCTCGAGTGATCGCAGTAGATCAAGGGGCCCTAGGGAACCCGTCAGTTTAGCCTCGAGGTACCATTTGGACAGATTAAAAATGGACATCAGATCTTGCAGCTGTTGTAAGGAAAACTCTGCTGCAACATACGATGTCCACGTAGCAAAGAACGTTTTAGTGCGTGCTTGATTAAATTTCGTGTCCAGCTTGTCCAGTAACAACAAGCGATTCAACAGGGGGCGGAACGTGTCCATGGAAGGGGGATCTGATAAAATCCAGTTACACAGGATCGCCTTTTTGGCTGTCAGCAGACAGAGATGTTCCCAACAGGTAGGGCAGGAGGGGTTCCCGTTCGTGGGTAGGGGAAGGGCATGCAGTAGGCAAAAGTTTGGGGATAACTTCCTATTCTTACGTGAGTGCACATTCTTGAAGGACACTATGGTGGACCAAAGGAGGTCAGGTAGAGGAAGAAGACATTTCGGACAGGCAGTTAACCATAAGGAAGACGTCCCCCTAGTGGGGATATTAAAGGCATGCTATGCTGTATGTACTCTTTTGAAGTATATTTCCCGCCAGGACTCATTGATAATAACCTTCCTGATTTGTTGCCAACCCTGCTCTACCATATCGATTGTGTCCTCAGTGGACATGTCCAAAAATTCCGCCCAGCGACCAATGTGGGACGGTACTGTGGTTCCTGTATGTAGGTCACTACGTTCCGGGCAATAAGAGATAGTGGCATCTTCATCTGGGGGGAGGAGAACAGTGGAGAGAGGGGTGAGTGGATCATTTCAAGCCAAGGCATTGTAAGGTGACTGGAGATAAAGTGGCTTAATTGCATGTATGGGTAACTATGGGTGGCCGGGAGACGGTATTGGGTTTGCAGAGCTGGAAATGTTTGAGTAGGCTATATCGTAGAGAACACCCACTGAGTATGACGATCATCCAGAAGTTGGCCACGTTTACCCATAGAAACACACGTGCAGAAGAGCCCCATTCTGCCAGTTCAGGAAAGTAAGCTGGTAGCATAAGCCTGGCTTAAGATCCTACGGATCTAGATTGTAAATTGAATATGTTTGAAAACTCCATTATGGTCATTAGTCTCCCTATGACTTATTTCTTGCTTTATATGTGTTTTCCTGCAGCTT
Organism: Nanorana parkeri; assembly: GCF_000935625.1. Lineage (NCBI taxonomy): Eukaryota > Metazoa > Chordata > Amphibia > Anura > Dicroglossidae > Nanorana > Nanorana parkeri. The sequence goes on along the minus strand of NW_017307063.1, from coordinate 596,247 downwards.
GTACCAAATATATTGATTTCCTTTTCCAATTATTCTGTTAACCGTGCCTTTATGTTTTAAAAGAAGTGTTCTATTATTGCCCTGTGTTGCAACCTAAAGCTCCTTTCCAGATTAGAAACGTAATAATGTAGCAAAGCAGAAAAATGTATCCAAGGGCAATGGAAGTAAACAACTGTCCTAGAACATATAAATTTGAGGCTAAAAATAGAGTTAAGCTCACAAAGGAAATCATCTGTAGATGGAAAACTTAAATTATTTCAGAAATATTCTCTGCCAACCTGTAATTGGTTCTGCATAAATATTTTGGTAGAGGCATTTATATAACTGTAACTGTACCCCGAACCATTATATTGGCAGTTGGGAAAATGTATTTAATACCATTACTTTGTGATAATGCACTTTATTTGAATTTAATGATGCACTTTATTGCTGTTAAAGATGAATGTAAGTGCTTTGGAATTAATATTTGAAATGTTATTTCTGTAGGTGGCCAAACATATTCATATCCTGCTTGAAATGAGCATAAGCTCTGCAATTTGGTCAGGATTATAAAATCTACAGCTGGTGCAAATCTGTGAAAGGGCTAGGAAGATGTTAAATTTTGAGTATATTATCCAGCATTGGCCATGTTGTATAGAAGATTGTGGCAGATCTGAAGCATCTTTCTAACCACTTTTGTCAGCAAAACATCTGTCTGTAATACTTTTATGATAACAAGTGCTTCCATTTTCTGGAAGTGCTCAATGTTGCACTTATTGGAAAAGATCTGTGTAACTCAATACAGACCATTGCTTTTTTTTTCTAAAAGAAAGGGGATTTTATCTTTTCATAAGAATGCCATCTGAGTCTAAAAGAATATTGTGAAAGTTACCTGCAGTGCAGCATTGGCGGATCCAGACATAATTGTCGGGATCCGCTTAAGCTGCGGAGTCTCAGTATACTGCGAGCAGGAGCTCATGGTATACTGTGGCGTCTCAGTATACTGAGCTTAGGGTGATGGGAGGATGCTAGTCTGTGTCCTCCCGTTACCCTAAGGAGAACTATGGGGAAAAGCCTTAACCCCATAGTTCTCCTTTAAAGCTACAAAGTGCTAAATATTGTAAAACTGAACAGAAATTGGAATACCAATGACTAAAATTTTTTTTGAAAAGTTATTTTATTTTTAAAAAGTTTCAAATATATTTTGCGTAACTAAAAGACAAATAAAACATGTCCCAAGAAATATTACATTGCACATTATATTTGTACATGGTTTAGTTTCTATAAAAAAAAAACAGGCCAAAATAAGAAGTGTAAACCCATTTCCCTTTTAGTGAATCGGTCCAAATCACTAAATGGCCAGATTACTCCCAAAGACTGACAGGCAGTGTCTGACCTTTCACTCTTTATTAGAAATCTGTCATTTTGTGATCTGCCTATTTAGGCTTCATCATTGGTAAGTTGCCTGTTTTCCAACAAAGGTCCATTATTAGATTAATTTTGCATTACAAACTATAGGTTTAATATACTTCAATATTTTTGGGACATGTTATCCAAGCTGAACAAGGTGGTCTATGCAGTGTAGATGATAGAAAATAACATTTTAAACTTTTGAAATTAAAACAAACTTTAACTATTGACTTTTTAGTCAATAGTGTTCTGACTGTTAATCACATTTATTTATTTATTTTTTCATTTGGTAGGTAGTACAGGATCCCCTTGCTTACCTTGGCTCCCGAGAACCATTTTGCCTAGCTGCATAAAAGTCCACTAATGACCCTCTAGAACAGGGGTCTTCAAGTACCGCCCCCTGGCCAATTCCAGCCTGTGAAGCGGAACCATTCGGCCTGCAGCTGTCTGTGTATCTGACTTGTACAAACAGCTATGCGGTATGCATCCCTGTCAGATGCAGACCACATAGCTGCTCCTGTCAGCTCTGGCACCCAGAAATTCCTTTCATCCAGAGCTCTGACACTTCTGAGCTCCGACAGTTCTGAGCTCCGGTTGAAGGGAACGGTTAGTAAGATCTGCACCTGACCTTACTAATCAAACACTGGATCACCAGGGAATGTGCAGGTGATGGGGCTCTGTCTTTTATTTTATTGTGTGTGTGTGTGTGTGTGTGTGTGTGTGTGTGTGTGTGTATGTATGTATGTGTGTATTAGGCCCTATTCACACCTGTAAGTTTAGGTGTGATTAGGAATTTCTGTGTCAGGAATTTGCATTTTCTTGCAGCAGGAATCCCTAATCTGGCATTTACAAGTGGCGGCTTTCACCCATTTAAGTTAATGATCAGGTGACAGCTGCTCCATGTAAATGCTGGAACACCACATGTAATGATATGTGATATGATTACTTGTGGTTAGGAGTCAATCACTCTCCCTCGATACACGATCAAAGCGTCCAGGGAGAGTGACTGTTTTCTAACTGCATCTAATCATATCACATACCATTACATGCGGTATGCAGGCATTTACATGCAGTGGTTGTCATCTGATAATTAATTTGAGCATGTGATAGCTGCCACTTGTAAACACCAGATTAGGGATTCCTGCTGAGTGAAAATGCAAATTTTGAAGTATGAAATTTGGCAAGCGGCCCCATGGGAGAAGAAAATTTGTCCAGTGACCCCCGAGTGAATTGTGTTTGAGACCCCTGCTCTGGACTCTCCCCCTATTATTGATTGACATTGCACATTTTATGGCATTACAGTACATAAAAGTGTGTGCACAAATTCCATGTTACATGCAAACATGATTTTACTCAAATTATATTGGCAGATGTATGGGCATTACTTTGCATAATATTGGTACATGTGAAAACTTTCTTAATCAAACACATATATGTACATAAAGTCAAACCATTTTTTAACACATGGAACTTTGTGAATCCGGGTACCAAAACACAGTTAACTATAAATGCAGAGATAGGTGTCAGCCACAGAAGAAAAGCTAAACGTAACACAAGCAAGATAATTAAGTGTTTTAGATCTTTATTTCAATACAAAACCCAATATTTATATAAGTATAAAACATACTGTTTATCAATTGCCCCTGCTCTGACAACTCTGATTTGTTAAAAGTATCCCTAGCTATATATAATGTTCTCCCAGAAATCTGTTATGCATTGGAAAAACCAAAGATACAGATTTCCATGGACAATTTCATATATCATTTATTATTTGCTAAATTATCCATGATAGAATACCTAGTGCTGAGCACTGTGGAATTATATTTGACTACTAGTCAGAACTAAATTAAAATTAACAAAAAAATACATCTATCCTTAATTTCTAGTTTTATTTGTGCAACTGGTGGACATTATGTCCTAAATAATCTGAGGAGAGAAAAACATTAGCTGTATTACATTTGGAGAAACCATGCATTTATTAACTTTATTTATACTATTTAGTAACAATAGCAGAGTCAGGGTCTGGTAATCCTTAATTTGTCACTAACGAGGGGAAAATCTGTGGTGTAACAAGAATCTCTTGTTACATATAACCATATAAAATAAAACATACAAGTGAAAAAATATTATATATAGATAGATAGATAGATAGATAGATGGATAGATAGATTCTGGTCCGGGTGAACAATGCATCATAAAGATTATATGCAAAACAACTTTTCTAAATGGATTTTCACTGTTAATTACACATCTTCGTCACCCAGACATCCTTAACATCATAATGAATTCCAGAACAAATTTATTAGCTGTTACTCATGGACTCTATGCAAACATATGGGTGAGAGCATTCAGTTTTTTACTGCTTTCATATATATGGTAATGCTTACAAGCATAAGTGTGTTACTTATTCTGCACTGTCTACATATCAGTATAGTGGGCGATGTGGATGTTCTGCCCCATAGTCACACATAGATACACCCATTGTGAACAAGTGGTTTGGATATATACAGTAGAAGACAAAACCTGGAGCAGCTGTGCATGGCAACCAACCGGCTTCTATCTTTATTTTCAAAGCTTAACTGAATAAACTGAAGAGAGAAGCTGATTGGTTACTATGGACAACTGCTCCAGATTCTGTATGCTTCAGTTTTCATAAATTTTAATTAGTGTATATTATTCTCCTTACCATTAGGGATTTGATACACATATGCTGAACATTCTATCTGCAATAGACTTTTGTACTGAATAATCTGGATGAAGACAAATAGATCCCCATATCAGTAATTCCATCTCCTTGCAAAAGTATATATGCAAAAGATTGTTTGTGCATACAGTTTAATTCATCTGGAGAGTTTATTGTTTTTTGGGGGTTTTTTTGCACATACAATTTATATGAGTCACCAAGTTCATAGCATATTT
>NW_017307063.1:590153-590444 GCF_000935625.1 Nanorana parkeri | reverse complement strand
GTGATTTTAAGGGTTTTTTTTGGTAAACGTGAATGGGAAGGATGGAAAATTGCAGGTAAAAGCATTGGAAAATCAAAAATTTAAAATGACTGCTTACAGCGGGTTTTTTTTCCATAATTTTTTTGTATTCACTTATGGGTCTATTCACGAAGCTATCGAAGGATCTGGTCGTAGCTTCAGCCGATCCTTCGGCTAGCTTCGGCCCCAGGACCCCGAAGTACGGCTGAAATCAGCCGTACCAGCCTGAAGTGAATAGCCGAACAGCGTTTGGCTCACTTCACTTCAGGTCGG
>NW_017307063.1:589453-589976 GCF_000935625.1 Nanorana parkeri | reverse complement strand
TAGCATTGTACCCGCCCTCTGCTGCAGTTCCCCATCAGGTCCATTAGCAGAGGGCGGGTACAATGCTAGTTTACTATTGGCTATTGCAAATTGAAATAGCCAATAGTAATGTCCGAATGCTTTTCAATGGGAAAATGTCTTTTTTTTTGCTATTCTGACATCGCGTGTCAGAATAAAGAAAAAAAGACACAGCCCTGTTTCTCTCCTGGGCGGCCGGGAGCGGGAGGCTCCCAGAGCGCCCGGGAGAGTTTTTTTTTCTTTTTTATTTTACAGCAGGAGAGCCGCCGGACAATAGGAAACTATTGGGTGGAGCTAGCTGTCACTCCTAGCTCCGCACAATCGTTTGCTATTTACTTTTTTTACTTTTTTCACTCTTTTTCTGTATGTGCACATTATCGCATGACTATGATGTTTTGGGGCCAAGCAAGATCCCCTTCATCAGGCAAAACCTAGCACAACCCCCTCCCTCCTTGCACATTATAGCCCTCTGCTTTTCTGTGAATGTTTAAATGCTGTGTGTGTT
>NW_017307063.1:558433-589437 GCF_000935625.1 Nanorana parkeri | reverse complement strand
GGGGGAAATGAATGAGAATAATATAGCGTGTCTGGGGCCACTAATGTCACATTCAAGTTGGCAGCACCCAGTAGGTTTTTAGATGTCTACACAAAGGATATGTTCAACCTATAGATAGCATAAAATATATTTAATGCACATAAAATCTTATGGGAAGATTTGTGTTGAACTGAATGGCAACAGGGTCTCTTTAATGGACAGTAAATGGCAGATACCTGATCATGCGTAAAGGGGAAAAACTTGTATAAAATTTAATGAAACAGGAACAATATTTAAACACAATTTTTCAGTTCTTGTGTATTATGTATGTTTTTGTTGTGCCATGGGATAACATTTCCAGTTTGTTGATTTACCCTCCAGTGGTAATCAATACATTGGTCAGTGCAGCCAACATTCTTGCTTAATGAGGTGTAGCTAAGTAAAAATTGACTCTGCAAAGAAACCCAATCATGTTTAAGGAAAATAAAACAAAAACATGATATTTTCTTGCTCATAATTGAAATAATATATTATCGCAAACTATAAATATAAATAAGGTTTTTAAATTTAAAAGTCTGAAACATGCATAAAAAAACATGTAAATACCCATCTCTCTGAATTCTGTATGCGGGCATAACGAACTCTATTAGATAAAATTATACCAAATTAAATTGTCAAAGTAATAATCTCGAAACACATGTTATCTTATGTTTTGGATACTGATAAATAAATAATGTAATAAAATAATATAACCAAGGCAAATGCAATTAAGATACATTTGCATTTTTAGCATTTTGATTTTTTTTTTTAGACAAATATGCAATGCTAAACCATGTTTTTTTTTTAAATCCTAGATCTAGAAGAAAAACAATACCTGACATCTATATCTGTAATCTGGCAGTGGCAGATCTTGTCCACATCATTGGAATGCCATTTCTAATCCATCAATGGGCTCGGGGAGGAGAGTGGGTGTTTGGAAGCCCCCTTTGCACTATAATTACATCCTTGGATACATGCAATCAGTTTGCATGCACAGCCATTATGACAGCCATGAGTTTGGACAGGTAAGTAAATTGTTCTTCACAAGATTCCATGGTCAATTTAAAAACATGAATATGCAGGTAAAATCGGTGCATAAGTATTAATTTGTGAAATTAAAATATAGATTTAGTATAATGATTGCAGATGTTAAAATCAAAGGGAAAAACAAAGGGAAAAAGAAGCTTGTCAATGCCAATTGGCAGTTCTGACACATACAAGTGTTTGTAATTGTAGTACACAATACATGTGACAGGTCTATAGTGAATCACAATTTTCAAGGCATATTATTCACCACATGTGAATGTTGTTTTAAGAAGCTACATTTAGCTTTTGCAAAAAAGGTGTTGCCCACCTGCTGTTAAATGGTTGTGTTGGAGGATTTATTTTTTGCTATGGAAATAGGTAAGAAAAACAGTAAAATGATGTAGTCAACCCATTTTCAAAGTATGCCAACATACAGGCAAACTAGGGAATCCCAGCTGACGCTATAACCTACAGCTTATGCATGTTAAAATATCATCTTTTATGCAGAAATGTGTTTATGACAATTTAAGTTTTATTTTTTATAATCCATGGCTAATAGCACTGAAGACATTAAAATAAGAGGTACATGGAAAAGATGACATCCTTGTTCTTAGCTGCAATACAGACACATGCAAGCTGAATTGATATGGACCTGGGCCCTTGTTGACAACTCACAAAGGGAGGACAGAGAAAGGAAGTCAGGATAAGAATTTATGTTTAAAACATTGCTTGGTAATCTGGATGAATGGCAATAGGTTATATGTTCTAAAAAGTACATTTATCCATTTACTTTGATGTTATACTCTTAATGTTACTGTGGTGCTATGAGTATCAAATCACTGCACACAGAAGTAACAAATGTTTCCATATTACATATCTACGTCCACCAAAAACATTTTCCTAAAATATTATGTACAGTACTTCTTGATTAGCAGGTCTCCAGTTACAAGTCTTTTACTCAGATGGCTTCAAAGTGTCCATGCACAGGTACAGTGGGCCATTTTTCTCTGTCCCTTGAGAGTAAGAGGCAGGAGGAGACGGACTCTTATAACAAAACATTATTAGCAAACATGTGGCATGTCACTACAAATTTCATGTAGGCGTGCGCAGCCTGTTGCATTAGGGTGTCACACAAAAGTACAAACAAACACACACGTGTCTATTTATATATACATACACACACACATTTTGTTCCCTGAAAAGTGGACAGTTCTACAGTTTAGATAAAATCAAAGGTTTCCTCCCACTATTCTAGTTTCTTCAGAGGTAGGAAAACTCTGGCCCTCTAGCTGTGGTAAAACTACAAATTCCATCATACATCTGCCTCTAGAAGTCATGTCTATGGCTGTGAGAATCGTGCAATGCCTCATTGGATTTGTAGTTTCACTGCTGGGGGGCCAGAGTTTGCCTACCCCTTAATTACTTCCTTGTCACATGCAGCAGATGCTGGCTGTATGATGCCTACATCTATATGGGTCACTAAGGGCCAGTTCACACCACAAAATCTGTGTTCCAGAGTGTTCGGTATCTGGAACTCCCTGCGTTCAGGGGCAGGAGGGGCCATGGCGGTGCATTGAAGTCAATGGCACCCCAGCCACACACCCTGCCCGCAGTGCGATCGCCCCACACCTGTAACGCAGGCACGTTAGCTCCTGCATTCTGGTCCAGTGCGATCTGCAAAAATAGTGCTTGCATAATTTTTGCAGATCACACTGGACCAGAATGCAGGCATCAATGTGCCTGCGTTCCGGGTGCAGTGATCACACTGCGTGGCTGCGGTGCCATTGACTTTAATGCACCGCCGTGCCGCCTCCAACCACTGAATGCAGGGAGCTGGCCGGCTTGCGTTCCAGTGCGTTCCAGAAGCAGAACGCTCTGGAAAGCAGACTTTGTGGTGTGAACCGGCCCTAAGACAGTAGTGCACCTCTGGAAGATGCCTCTAGACAACCTGTATAGCTCCTGGAGAACTACAACTATGAGCACACACTGCCACCTGTAGAATTCTGGGAATTTGTAGGTCCTTAGGAAGCTGATTATCACACAGTATAAACCAGAGGTAGGTCAACATCGGCACCCCAGATGTGGTGATACTGCAAATCCCATCACGCCTCAGTCTTTGGGAGTCAAGTCTGTGGCTGTCAGTCTTGAGTCTTGCAATGCCTTATGGGACTTGAAGTTCCACCACAGCTGGAGTGCCAAGGTTTTCCTACCCCTGGTATAAACACACATAAGTGCTTTCACTAATGTTGTGAACTGAACTCATGGCACACTGCCTTTGTCAATGTTTTGGGACTGCATTGGGCAAAGCTGCCCAGCACAGTCAAATGCACATGCTGTGAATGAGCCCTAACTGTCCGCTCAGGTATGTGGTGTATTTAGTAAGGTGGGGCAAACAATATTAGAACTCAAGCGCACAGGCATAATGATACTGATATCTTGGCAGAATGAAGTTGGCAGAAAGATCCTACATTAAAAAAAATGCATGGGCCCATAATATACAATATTGTTGCATTCAAATACATTAAAAAAATGTACAATGTACAGATCTGAAAGCAATGGGATATTTTTATGGTTATGTGCAGGCCCCCTTTTGGGAAAAGTTCAGTAACCCATAGCAACCAGATGTCCTCTGATCAGACTGCAGTAAAGTGGAACCTGGCCAGTTGCTACTGGTTACTGCCCCCTGCATGTCTTTATTACAATCCAAAGGTTAGGAGCTGGGAATCAAGGTGGACACCACACCACCATTCAAAACCTTTACATGCAGGGGACACAAAGGTGTGCTCTCCTTATATGGGCGTATGGATGAGCTCACCCCATGGGTGCCCACCATCCCCCGTGCACAAGTTTTACTCCATCCTGCCCATGCCAAGCTGCATTCATGACACATGTCACTAACAGTTAGCACAGAGCTCAGACTATGCACATCCACTTCTGGAAAAATACCAACCCTGATTACTAATGGATTAACCCTTTATCACTGCTGTCACACATAAGAGTGCCCCCTTTAAGCTGCGCAGTGGTGTTAACCCTTTCCTTCCCTCCTCACCTCCTTTTTGGGAATCTTAGGGATACAGTTCTTGAATTTAGATGGCTTGAAGCAGTCCATGTTGTTGCACCCAAGCTGCTCACCTCCCAGTGTTTGTCACAGCCTATGCTTGAGTGTCTATCCCTGATGCCTCCCGTATGCTGCCGCTCTCTTCCTCTCTCACTTTCTGCTCTCCCTGGAGTCTCTCTCAGCCAGAGAGACAGTGTCCAGCCATGCAGTGGTGTGCACTGAAGAAAAGTAGTACTGTGCAGTATTTTTTTCAGCGCAGACTGGTGCAATGTGTTACAACTGTATTGCACTGCACTGTGTTCATAGAAATTATGTTTCATTTCTATGGACATTAAGTTTTAGCAAAAAACAAAGCCATCTGTGTTATGCATCAGGATTGGCACATTAGCACTGTGCCTGTCAGTGCACCCCAGCATCACTGCATTCAGCATGACTTGCTGGTCTGAACAGACTCCAATTGCACTCTTACAAACACCTTTTTAATTAAAAAATTTAAAGTGACATTAAACCCTCAGATTTTTTAACATAAAACAATACTGTAATGTGCGCCTTACTGTAATCCATGGTTGTTTCCCTTCTCTTTGCTGCGCTTCCTTTTAAATCTGTATCTGTTCTCATGCTGGCAGAACTTCTGTTTTGCAGCAGACTGTCTTGTCTCAGGAATGGATATATGGTGTCTGTGTATAGGTTTGTATAGGTTTGTAACCTGAGCCAGCACTACAGGCAGAGGCCCTGAGCTGCGAAGGGAAGTTCTCCCCAAGCATGAGAAGACATGAGGATTTAAAAGGAAGAGCAGCAAAGAGAAGGGAAACTACCATGGATTACAGTAAGGTACACATTACAGTATTGTTTTATGTTAAAAAATCTGAGGGTTTAATGTCACTTTAAGGTGGTAAAGCATCATAACATGATTTTGAATGAAGCTGCTGATAAATGGCCCTACTTATGGCCCTAATTCTATTCTCAAAATGCTAATAGAAGGCAGGGAAATAATGTCAAGTAATTATTGTTCTAATTCTAGCTTATTAAAACATGCATTATACTTCATGAGCCATTGCCTTATAGTGGAAAAATCTTAGCTGACAAATGTTATAATGAGGGAACCTCGTAGCAGTTAGAAAAAAATGCTACTGCTACCAGTTACATCTGATGGGGGATTGACATATAAAACATACAGTATACCTTTCTAGATTAAACAAAAGTCTCCTGCATGAACGGGTACATATACTAAACAGATTACTCCTATGTGCTGCATGAAATATAAAATTGCTCATTGTGGTAATTATGTTTTCTAAATCGAACTGACATCAGTCATCATGTTTAACTCATAATTTGTAATAATAAGTGTCCTTATGTCCACACAAATTGTATTTTGTTTATATTTTAATGTGGTTATGCTATTAGCACAACCCTTGTAGTTATTTAAGCTTAGCTGCCAGCATTTCATTCTCTGCTAACAGGACCTGGCAGGAGGATAGGTATCCAAATTACAAGGCACACTTTAATAAATCATTTCTGAAAATAATGCATTCCCTGTGTTTAATGCGGACGTCTAAAGACACCCGCTCAGATCTAGAGAGCTCCGGGCCGGCCGTTTTTCTACTACGAAGGCAGTTAAACAAAATAAGTAATAATTAAGATCAATCACAAGTTTCAGGAAAAAAAAAGTTTTTCTGAAAGGAAACATTTAATATTTACCACTTGTTCTCTACTCTTTGTTTTTCATTTATAATTTAGATTTAAATTACCTCTATGCAGAATCACTTATTTTATTTGTAACTTAAAAACAAAATAACTTTCTGTTTGAATGTATGTGTAGCGCGTTCGTCGTTTTCATACGTAGGCACACCCGACGCGTGTTTATGTGGCGATGCGCGTGCTCACGGGGGTAGGGGACTTTTAAAATTGTTTTTAATTCATAAGATTTTTTTTATTTTAATCTATTTAAACAGCCCCAATGCTGGCGACGTACACTGTACGTCGTCAGTCACGAAGTGGTTAAGGTCCACATTTTTCTTTTTCTTTCAAAATATTTATTAAGAGTGTGAAATAAAAATACAACAGAAATAACAAATGGGTTAATCAAAGTAAGTGCTGCACAGAACACCAAACAGTAAACATAGTAACATAAGAAATGGCCGTGATTGGCAAGATGCTAAACATGCGGAGAAGGTCATTACATGCACAAAATCAAGGTTAATTTATAACAGAAACACCCAAAGAAAAGTGAAAATACGAAACAATGTGGTCAATTATGTGGGCTAGCCAAATCAGGGTCATCGGGCATGTTTCGCTAAACATATGATAAACTGACTATTTGGGGAAAGAACAAGTGAGATGGGACTGGGATGGCATTAGACAAACATGCAGGTAAGAGTAGAACTGAAAAAAGAAGGGAAAAAAAACTAAGAACAGAGAAAGAAGAAAAGAACAGAAGGAGAAGAACAAAGAAACAGAAAGAGCAAGACCAACGGATCTTTATATAGACAACAATTGGGACCAAAATGTGGGCAATCTGGAATAGTCAATCCATGGCTGCCATATTGGCAGAAAGCGGTCATGTGTATCTGACAGTATTGCTGTCAATTTTTCATTAACCAAGATGTCATTAAGGCGGTGTTCAACTTCCTCAAAGCTCAAACATGGAAACTTCCATGCTCTAGCTATGGACATCTTAGTAGCAACAAAGATGTGGGAAACTAAAATCATTTGGAGTCATTTCAGGTGTGTAATGGGTTTCAGCAATAATGCCTCACAAGGTTCCCTCTGTAAGTAAATATTTAAATTAGCGTATTTAAGGGAATACGTATACGAGGTATTTAAGGGAAGAGTATATACAGGTGAAACTCGAATAATTCGAATATCGTGCAAAGTTCATTTATTTCACTAATGCAACTTAAAAGGTGAAACTAATATATGAGATAGACTCATTACATGCAAAGCAAGATAATTCAAGCCGTGATTTGTCATAATTGTGATGATTATGTCTTACAGCTCATGAAAACCCCAAGAACCCCAAATCCACAACCTCAAAAAAGTAGATTATTACATGCAATAAATAAAACAAGGATTGTACATAGAACAATATCGGACCTCTGAAAAGTACAAGCATGCATATGTACTCAGTACTTGGTTTGGGCCCCTTTTGCAGCACTTACTGCAATTACTTTTGCACGATATTCTAATTATTCGAGTTTCACCTGTATGTGAGAAAGTACACTGTACTTCAGTAATCTATATCTCTTTCCTCTATTCACTGATGATGTGTTCCTAACTGTGATCAGTCCTCATCTATCTCTTCCCAACAGGCACTGTTGGAATTTGCAGTAACTTCTGATCTGCAGGTGAACCCGCAAGCCATGAATATTTATTTATCGCCTCGACTTATGGACAGTCTATTACTCTCCTTTCCCTTTAAATTTTCCTCTTCCCTTTAATAACTAAAATATAGGGTCCGCGCTATGGGAGTGGTTACTCACTGTCAGGTGTTGTGCTATCAGTGTACATATGACCACCTTGAAGCATATATGTGAGAAAGTGCACTGCAATAACCTAAATCCCTTTTTAAACAGTGTCATATCAACATAAATTAAATAGTGCCAATAAAAAACACATGAAACATGTTACAATATCAATTGTCCTATATGAACCAATAAAGATGTGCTCCAACAACAACTGTGTTACTCAAAGTGAAATATCATCACCCATGTGATTTCCACCAATTCTGTGAGCTCAATCACATAATATACAGTGTTCAAATATCAAGTCCTTATGCCATTAGGCCACCACCTTGAGCATAAGGACTTCATATTTGAGCACTGTATCATATGTGATTGAGCTCATGGACTTGGTAGAAACTAACTGTGGCCTATGTTGCATATTTCACGGAGCAGGTCTGAAGAGAGCTTACAAGAGGCCAGGGAGACTTCCTCACGGATGATGCCCCACAATTTGGTAAGTAGGTGAGTCTCCTTGTCCAGGCCTGGGGTGTAGAGGGCCGAAAAAAACTGGGACCAGCTGTCATCTTGCGAGGAAAAGTCATCATTTGCAGGGTTTCTTCAACGTACACTGGTGGAGGGCCAGACGCCACTTTAGAAGGTTGTGGCGTGGTTTTTAGAGAGTCATTGAGGTTGTTTATCCTTCCTCTGACTTTCCCCTGGTGGCTCAATGAGTAGTCAGTTGTTGAAGTAGCACAGGAGAAGGACGGAGTCATAATGCGATGTAAAGCATGTAGCTAAAAATAGTCTGCCTGGCTGGAGCAGAGTGAGTCTAGAATGTATCCATACTAGATGTAAAAAAAAGTACATCAAATGCAGGAAAATGCCTGTCAACAATATCCCTTAGTCAAGAAACCCTTGCCTGTGCCTCTCTCTGATTAAATTTCACTTTTTTACAGAACCAGACCTTTTTTGGGTGCATGTTGACACTTTGGAGTTGATTTACTAAAGGCAAAATGGCTGTTCATTTCACAAGTGAATTTGCACTTTGCAGGGGAACTTTCCCCTTAGCTTAGTGAAGGAGGTAAAGTTCTGCTGACTTCCGTCATCCAATCATATCAAATAAAAATACAGTTTTTTTTAATTTTCTTGCTAATGATTGAGTATTTTTTGCAAAGTTAATTTTCACCACATTCAATAAGCGAACATTCCCCTGCAAAGTAAACTGAAGGCAAAGCAGGTCAAATGCAGACTTTTTTGTCAAGTGCCGAATTTTCCATTTGAAAATATCTCCATGCATTCAAATGGACAATGCGTTTGACATGTTTATTCACTTTTGTAACTCCATGGCTAAAACTGGCCATACACTGTTCTATTTTTTTAGTTCAACCCGCAGGCTGAACGAAAAAAAATTAGAACAGATTCCCCCATCAACGCTTTTACGAGCATTGATCGAGGAATCTCCCCCATCTTCATTGAATTCTGACGCCTGATGAATGACAAACACGCAAAACACCCGAACAGACCATGTCGGGTATTGCCAACCTCAGCATCTGCGCATGCGCACAGACCTGGATTAATGAGGAAACAGGTATTTATTTACAAAGTATTAGTTTGTAATTGTTAATTGTGATCGTTACTAATATGCCATCAATGGCAGTAAATGATGGATGGCATTTTATTCACATTATTATGTAATAGCTTACAATATTTTTTGTGAATGTGCATAAAATGCCATCTATCATTTATTGCCATGGATGGCATATTATTTGCAGCCACAATTAACCATTACAACAACATACTTTGGGAATAAATGCTTGTTTTCTCGTTAATCCCGATTTGTGCGCATGCGCAGATGCTGAGGTCTGCAAATCTGACAGGGTCAGGGTTCTCGACAGAACACCAGCAGCTTATTGGCTGCCTGCTCAGTTTGGCCAAAGATTTTCCGACCAGCTCCTTCAATCAGCTGATCGGGGAACGCTGGCCGAAAGGGTGCCAACAGCAGCATCCACAGTGCAAATTTCAGCTGGTTACTGAAGAACCAGCAGAAATGCATATAATGTATGGCCAGCTTAAGCCTTGTCAACTACTACTCCACTGTCCAATTAGATAACATCACAGGCAGTAACTCTAATAGTAAAAGAAAAATAGAATTTGGTACACAGTTACACATAAGAACACAGCTATTTTAGATGGGCCATAGGAGTCTTGGATGGCATTCAGCTGGCAAACACACAGCAGTTACACTGCTAGATTGTAATTGCTAAAGAGTGATTGCTAGAACTGCAATTGCTTAAAGTGAATATAGCAGTTTAACCAAATGATATTTCTATATTACCAAAGATAGTAATGTGGTATTGCTAAACTGATCAAGGCCATGTTACCAAATACTGCTATTGGGAAGAATAAGCATCTTCTCTTTAATTTTCTCCTATTTTATCAGTTATTGATTGCTATCACTAACACAATGAGTGTTGGGAGATTTGCATGCTGTTATTATTTAATTTCTCAAACTCAGAAAAAAACATTATGTTAAAAATAAGCTTCATGTGTTTTCTTTTCATAAATAGGAGACAATATGCAGCAAGGAAAGAAGACTTCAATTAATATTAACTGTTTGAATTGAATTAAAGTTGACAAAAACGTATTTTCTTTTTGAGCGTGTGGATATATGTGTATCTTTAAGTTATTTTCTTTTTTTCCCTATTCTTACAAAATAAAAAATATAAAACATTCTCAAGAATATTCAGTTACTTTGTTCATCAAAGTGGTTACAAATCCCAAATGTAAAATAGCATAAAAAAACTTCAAAAGTTTAAATCCTAACAGGGACTCAAACTGCTAAAGCTTGATGTGGTATCAAGCTGCCCCTGCAACACGAGACACAGATAACAAAATTATATATTTGTCTGCAGAATCAGTGGCTCCCTGTTGATGATTCAAGAGAAAGATGAATGAATGCAAAAGATGAAAGTAAACAAAAATATAATAAATGCTTTTGTTTTGTCTTTGTTATGTTTTCCTGTTTGCTTTGTTGCATCTTACAAGACAAAACACATTAATACCTAAATTACCTTATTAAAGGAGAACTATGGGGTTAAGGCTTTTCCCTATAGTTCTCCTTAGTGTAACGGGAGGACACAAACTAGCGTCCTCCCGTCACCCTAAGCTACTGCTCGCGGTATACTGAGACGCCGCAGCTGAAGCGGATCCCGACAATTATGTCTGGATCCACCCAGCTGCGTGAGTGACAGCTGGCTCTGCCTATCTAGAGGCAGAGCCAGCTGTACCCGCCCCCTCCCCCGTACGATCCGCCAGTCAGCGCTGTAGATTGGAGCAGGGAGGGGGGAATCCAGCCCCTTCCCTTTCACGGCAGAGAGCTGTGACAGGATCGAGAGGTGAGCGAACGCCGGTATGTGTTCGCTCACCTCCCGATCTACTGAGCCGACCTGTGACAGTCTCATTGTCACAGGTCAGCTAGAACTATGAGGTCAATGAAAAGCACTCACCTCATAGTTCTCCTTTAATAAGGTGTCTTCCTACTTTCTTTAGCAGCTAAACAAGAAATATAAAATGCATTGGTCAATTGTATTGAAGAGGTCAGATTTTGAACTACAGTATGATGCATCCATTTTAAATAGCACCCCAACGCACATCACCAACTCACCAGAATGAACCTGTGTTTTAGCTCACCACAATGCAAAGATGTGAACCATCTGTGTATTGTGGTGCGCTGGAAAAAGGCCCACAGTATTGCTTTGGCAGCCCATTAAAAATGAATGGGCTGCCTAACAGAAAGGAACATTAACATGCATATTATGTGTTAATGCAGCACAAAGGTTTAAATCTGGGCTTAAAGTGACATTACCCTCAGATTGTTTAACATAAACCAATAGTGTAATGTGTGCCTTACTGTAATCCATGGTTGTTTCCCTTCTCTTTGCTGCTCTTCCTTTTAAATCCTCATGTCTTCTCATGCTTGGGGAGAACTTCCCTTTTCAGCTCAGGGCCTCTTCCTGTAGTGCTGGCTCAGGTTACAAGCCTATACAAACGTACACACAGACACCGTGTATCGATTCCTGAGACAAGGCAGTCTGCTGCAAAACAGAAGTTATGCAGAGCATGAGAACAGATACAAATTTAAAAGGAAGAGCAGCAAAGAGAAGGGAAACAACCATGGATTACAGTAAGGCACACATTACAGTATTGTTCCCCTCTCACACTAGGAGTCCTCCTCAAACTAGGAGCCCCCTCTTTCACATCAAGAGCCCCCTCTTCACATCAGAGGCATGAAAATATTTAAATATTTTGAGGCACCACTGTGGAGGCCAGAAGGCACCCCAGGGTGCACGGCACCCTGGTTGCGAAAGGCTGCATTAGAATATAGCAACAACGTTATTGTTACTCTTAGTCAATAAGACATTAAATTATCGACATTAACTTGTCGATTAGAAAAGTAAAAATAAATAAATAATACCTTTGCTATTGTTGGGCCAGAAATATTGTCTGTGCTACTGTGTAGCATAATTGTTTCAAAAGTTAGTCTTACCTAAATTAATATTCTATTCCACTGTGAAAATACTGTTATTTTTGTTGTTCCGTCTGTGTCAATCAGATATGCAATCACCAACACATACTTGCCTACCACCCACCTAAACTAAAAGAAAAAAATGTTTTGTTGTTGAATAAGACATTTGGCCCAATGTGTGTTTATCCTTGCTGAAAGGGTTCTATTCCGCAAAAATCAATCTACAGGGTCACATATTTTATTCTTTTATTCAGGTCTTATGTAATTAAACATAGTTTGGCCACATAGTTTGCATACATTATGCCACAGTGAAAAAAAATATTATCTTTTGCTTTCCCTAAGTTATCAAACATCCAATACTTGTCTATTTATTAGTGATAAAAATACTGAATAATACATTTTTTACTGCTGTGTTATATAGGAAATATGTGCTATGTTGTTTTCTCAAGGCTCTTCTCGCTTTAATGATTGTTATTAAAAAAAGTATGTATTTTATCTTTCAAACTGAAGTGAAAATATATTTTTCTGGTAGTTTTGGTTGTGGGAATCTTCGCTCTGAAGTGAAGATTTACTACAATTATCCAATCATGTCAAAATAAAATTCCTGTTTATTTCATCTGCCCATGATTGGGTATTCAAAGTTCACACAGCTACACTTTACTAAGAAAAGATTCTCAGCTTCTTAGAAAATCAACTCCGGTTTCTCTGTTACTCAGGAACTCACTCTCTCATGTAGGGTAGTAAGTAAAATGATAAAAAAAGTATTTGATTTTTTGCAGAACAGGCTGTAACTAGGCCATAAACTTCTGCCCTGAGTTCATAAAACATTGTCTGGAGAGGATGTGGTTAGGCACTAGCACTACTGGAGAAAATTGGTGAATGGAGGATACACCTGGGAAGAAACACTGCTTGGTGTTTCCCAATTTTAACCAAATTGTGTGAGCAAAGAACAGGGGTGAGTGACGTTAACCTGGAACATGTATATCACCTACTTAGGCCCTTCAAAGAGGCAATACATTTTAATAATAAGAAGGACTTCAGTATAAACAATGTAACCCGTCTCATCTATATATTAGAGAAAGTGCTCTCATGAACATCATAAAATATGGTGTCCCCAATGTCTATTGACTCCTGCTATTGATATTTTTCAGTTGTGATAATAATCACTAGAAATGTTCCTTATCTTTTTTTAATCCCCTCCATGTATTTGACTTAAAAGATGATCTCCAAATATCTCCATTTTCTTATGCTATGCATCCCCAAATCCTAGGTAGCAGGCATCCTCTGCTAAATAATGTAAAAAATATATACATACTCACATATCATGATATTGTGTTGGAAAACCAATTGTATAAATTCTCGTTTTAAAGGCAGGACAAATAGCCTCAGTTATTGAGGCTAAAATAGCACTTCTCGTAATGACTATGGGTCTGCAGTCAAAACTCACAGAAAAACACATATACATGCCCTTAGCCCTCCCCGACCACAGTTTACAGTGGTGGGTTATTGACATAAATATGTAGTAATAGCTCTTCTTTCTGACTGTACTTCCAACACCTAAATAAAACCCATGTTGTTAATCGTTTTAAAGTTTTAATTTTTGTATGATATGGAAGTTTTTTTTATAAACTATGTTTGTTAAGTAATCAATGTATAGTTACATAGTATTTGAGGTTGAATAAAGACATAAGTCATAATTACAATTTTTTACTTTTCAATATTAATCAGGGACATTGGCATGATGTCCAGTTGCATACTATATGGAAGATAAAATAATTATTGAAGGAATTATTGAATATCCTTTCCCCCTCTTTCTTTCTGCTTTTAAATAAAGGGGAAATCTCAGGGTATCTACTGTTATTATTCAAGAGGCAGCCCAAAACTGTCCACTGTGTGGAGGCGGTGCATTTGTTAATGGTAGCTGGATACCCCACCCTATCCCTGAACTGGAGGCATAGCTGTAGGCTAGGGTAGGCTAGCCTACACATGGGGAAATGACAGACAGCAGTATATAGAGAAGGAAAATTGTGCTGGTGGTTAGGAGGATATTGGGGTGCTGGCAGTAAGGAGGACAGAAAATGATGCGGGCATCTATTGTCACCATCCTAAAATAAGCGCCCCTCACTGAGGCAGTGCGGCAAAGAATCTCTTTGCTGCATTTCCTCATGGTGGCTGTATCCACCGCTCTGTACAACAGTGGTTTTGACCCCGCATTTGCCATAGCTGCCATGACATTTAGCAAATCCCCTTTATTAAAAAAACAAGGACTGCCAGGCCTAAAGTGAGAGGCAGATGTTCAGCATGTGGAGGTAGTAGGTTTTTTTAAGCAATACAAAAGAAATAAAGCACTGAGTGATTAATAAATATGCAAAATGTGAAATCTTATCAATCAAATTCAGATTAGAACAATCCATAAATTGAAGAAATTAAATTAAAAAGTCCCAAAAACAGGAGAGAATATACTGTATAAAAGTATTTCTACACTGTGCGAATAAAGTGCTATTCTGTGCAAATCTTCACAAGTAGTGCCAAAACCAAAGTGCTCTTTACCTCCACACCTTTATGTAAAAGACGCACTCACCACATGTGTAGGGCCCCTTAAGATTAAGAAGGTCTTAAGCACTAAATGGAAAGGTGGGTATTTGATGAAATTACACTTCCCAGTACATAGGATCCTTAGAGAATAGCAGTGCTTAAATCCTTTACTGTGTT
The DNA here is from genome assembly GCF_000935625.1 of Nanorana parkeri. Classification (NCBI taxonomy): domain Eukaryota; kingdom Metazoa; phylum Chordata; class Amphibia; order Anura; family Dicroglossidae; genus Nanorana; species Nanorana parkeri. The sequence continues at coordinate 574,658 of NW_017307063.1, read as the reverse complement.
CTTATTAATCCTGTGTATCCAGAACCTTTGTGTAACGCACCCCTTCCTATGTGTTCCTGTGACCCTGTATCTTCATGCAAATCGTGTACCACTGTGCTATCTCATCATATAACTATATGATGTGATAGCAATCAAGTCAATAAACAATAAACCTTTTTTGACTTGAAATTCTATTGGAGTGTGAGTGACTTTATACATACACTATTTTTGTAAATAATTGAGGACGTAGTATGAGCAAAGTGGTGCATTATCTGACAGAAATGCAGGGATGCCAATATTCTGGGCGATGACTGTATAAGGCTCCAACAAATGGGAACATTTGGTAGACAGACCTATACAGTACCCCTCCTTGAGGGCTCCTCCAAAAAGCAGAGGATAAAAAAATAATCTTACCAACACCTTTTTAAATGCTTTATAAATATACTACATTATTATATAAGCAAAACATAAAATTGTACTGAATATCATACAATGGCATTCATTTATTCAGGAAAAATGTCTTCATTAAACAGATATTTTTGACAAATTATCTAAGAAACTGTTAGAACCCTAATTCTGTGTTTCTTTGAATGATAATCAATGCAATACACAAATCTTAGCTTGGTGTGTTTTTAGTAATAAAACTACATACACAAACTCAATTTACAGATTCTATTTATATAAGAATTTTGCAATTATTATTCCTGCTGTGTTCCAAGGCTCCTTTCAACACACCATAACAGAAAACTAATTAGTAAATACTTTCTGTAAAGGTGAACCAGATCAAATGTAAGGACAATTCCTTATGTGGTAATTAAATGAGTTGCTGTAATATCAACCTGGTGTCTCAGTGAAAGCAAAGCAAACTATTTAAAAAGTTAAAAGAAAAGTCCAATTTGGAGAGCACATTTCAGGGGGGTCTGGGTATTGAAGACTGTATAGCTCCTGGTGAAATCAGACTGGGGTGCCTGGTGTGTATCCTGGAAAAACAAAAGGAAAGAACCGGAGCGCCACAACCTAGTGCAATAAGGTAGGTTTTTGAGGAGGCAATACAATATTCACTGATATGCACTCACATATGGTGGGGTTTGAAGGAAGCTCAGCAATTTGTGACCATGAGGAGTGGCGTGGTGTCAGGTGCGTCATCCAGTGGCTGAGAGGGACTGAACTTGGTGCGCCGGGTGGGGAAGAAGAATCCAGTACCAAATTGACAGGGGAAAACCAATAAATAGAGCAGACAATGTGTGTAACTTGATTTTGCAATGGAAGAGAAAAAACAAGTACACTCTCCCAGGGGCGTCCCGAGGCTGGGTGACACCCAGAGCGGTAACCCAGTCTCACCCCGCTGAGACGTCACTGCGCATGCGCGTGACGTCATCGCCCACACGCGGCAGTATTCTGATACCTGCCGGCGGCCATCTTGGTGATGGACGCCGGCAGAGAGAGGAGGGGACAGTCACCCAGCGGGATAAGGTATGCTGCCGGGTCCCCTCCTCTCTCCTGATACTGTCGGGCATTCAATCCATGACCGAGCACCCGACTTTTAAGAGGGGGGTGACCCCAAAATGACTCACAGTCTAATGTCTAGTCTAATGGTGTCACCTGGATGCGGGCCGCACCCCCCTTGTGATGCCACTGCACTCTCCCTCACAGCTGATGATGTTAATCTTGCATGAGAGGTGTTGATGTTGGCTTCTCCTCGGTGTTCACAAATGGTGGAAGGAGTTCTGCAGAATGTTCTGTAATCCCATGAGGAAGGGAGATCTGTTTGTCCTGAGAGGATCTAAGCTTTAGCTTGTGGCCCGGGTGGTTGCCTCACCGCTGATGTTGTTCGGTTGGTGAGCAGGCATCAATTGGCGATTACAGTGGGGCAGATTCACTTTTGGTGGCCTGGGCAGATATTAGGGATGGGTTGTTCTGAGATGTCTAGGATTATCTTGTGTCATCCAACGTTGAATGGGTGTTGTGGTTGAGCTGATGCGGGAAATTTAATATTGATCTGGTGTACGTCCAGCTGTAGATGGGTCAGGGTCTGTTGAATGCTGGTATGGGGAAGGGGTGGTGGCGGCTCTGCTGTGACAGTGCAGCGGTGTGTCCAGCTGGAGGGGCAAGATCGGGGGAGAGAGATGCCGGAGAGAGGGATCCAGCAGGAGGAGGAGGGTGAGGCACGGTGCAGTGGCGTGCGCAGCTGTACTTACGGGGAGAGGGAGATGCTAGGGAGAGATAAGCTGGAGAAGGAGAGTGAGGCAAGGTGTAGCAGTGTGAGCTGCTGTGTGGGTGGGAAGATGCTAGGTAAAGAAGTTAGCTGGAGATGGAGAGTTAGGCATGGTGCAGTGATGTAAACCGTTGTATGGGTGGGGAGATGCCGGGGAGAGAGCACGACTGAGTAAGGAGAATGGGGCACAGTGCAGTGGTGTGCTGGTGGGGAGATGCCAAGGAGAGATTGTCTGGGGATAGATGGTGAGACAGAATGAAGTGGTGTGTACCGCTATGGGGAAAACAAATGAGGGAAGTAGTAACACTTCTTTTTCAAGCCAGGTGTAGAGGTGTAGAGTCTACACCCGGCTTGAAAAATAAGTGTAGCAGCACTACAGTATAGCAGCCTTTCAAACACCTGATTTCTCTCTTGAGCAATGCCAAGATGTACCAGGCTCTCTAATATTTTCCACAATGCATGGAAAACCAAAAAGTGGTCTTGCATGCCTTCTTTGAAAAGTGAAAAGTTTCTCGATTGGAATCAAATATGGCAGCTGGTGACATTGATCACTCAGATGACATCCCAGCCTTGCTGTGGGCAGATAGATCTGGATCCTCATAGGCCCACAGTGAGTTTGTCAGATAAATTAACTTTTAAATACAGGTTTAAATACCTGTTCAACATTAGCTAGTGGGCCCAAATTATAAGGTAAAGTACAGTATTGCAATATGTACACACAGACACCTATGGTATGCTAGTCTGATTTATTACACAATTGCATTAACATTTATAGTGGAATATACATAATTGGTATAAGACTTGATCATTGGTCAAGTTTAGAATGACTACACGGGGACTTCAGATATTTTGGAAACTTAGATGTCACAGACTTGGCACAATGACTGTGGTCACAAGCTTTGTTGTCATTGACTGGAACTTTATGAGCTCCATCATGTCTGAAGTCCAAAATTCCGGAAGTGTCATAAAGCAGAACAATATATACCAAAGGTTAGTTTAATGTATATATATATATATTTTATATATATAGAGAGAGAGAGAGGCCTTATTTGAAAGAACACCCCACTAAGGTAAAACATAAGGCCTTTCTATCCATTTCTATCCAGAGTAGAAACCACATACCAGCACTATCTAAATTAAATTAAGGCTGGGACTGCATGAGAAGAATTGTGGGGAGATGCTATATTTATTTCAGGCCATGAAATACAAAGGCAAGATGATAAAATCAAGGTCTTCATATTACAACTCAACAACAATGAAAATAGAAGTTGCTGCAAAGACAATTAGCATTGTTGGCTAACTCTACAGGGTATCACATTCTGAGCAATAACCCTAACTGGAATTTATTTCACAGAATTAGGACAGAGACAAACCCATATATGGCCAAGCATTACTTTTTATATTAATCGTCTTGTTGCACTCTTATGATAAGGCAAGTGCAGTGCTGAGTAAGGAGAGAATGCTGTACACTGGGGTTACCCTTTTAGGCTTACAGCCATGATGTATGGGACAGCTTCCTCCCTCAGAGATAAAGGAGATCTGCAATGCTTCCTTCATATTTTGAAACGCTTCTCTCTCCAGATGGAGAGAGATTGATGAGGTTCCTGCGTCAAATCCTGTGTCAAAGATTGGGTGGTGGTGACCATGACGCATACATGACCTACAGTCTGTTGGTGTTTCATGAGGGCATTGGGAATACTGATGTTCCCAATGGTTTGCCTAAAGGGAGTTAATCCCTTGTCTCTGGTTTCACTCATCTACAGTATATAGAGTTGTTCTTTTTGATGAGATAAGCTGTGAGGGCATGTAGTCATGTCATTCTTGTTCATAGAACTTAAGACATATCATAAAAGGACTATTCACTATTAGCTATATTGTGCATTGTTACATACTGCAACGTATTACTTCCCCATTAGTATAGCTACCTGTATGCAGGGGTGCTTTGCTTTCTCCATGGAGGAGACATGCTCACAGGGTGTATGAAACCCTATTTTGATTGTGGCCCACAGTGCTCACCAGCCTGTGGTCGGTTAACTGTTTTCAAGTTATTTGTTGTGCTCTTAGTTGTTGTCTGTTCTTGACTTTGACGTCATCATATCTATAAGGGAGTTAATATTTTTAAACTTATATATTACAATGTACAGGAATCTTGTATAAATTATAGATTGTGGAGGGAACACATTTGTTACATAATCATGCTGCATAAAATGCTTTTTCACTCCTTTCTCATTGGCCAAGCTACCTACATTATTTTGTATTACTGTAGAAAACAGAGTAATCACATGTATTATAGAGTGATTGCTAGAAATACAGTAAAATCATGCTTTTCTTGCATCAACGGGACAAGTTTGAATGTGCATAAAACTCAGAAATCATACCCAAGAGCATGAATATACAAATATCACATCAGCATAGCTTTGTCTAAGGACACATATATTATATGTTATTGTACATAACCAGTCCTGTACAGAAGTATTAACTGTTTCAAGTTTAATTTATGTAAACCAAAAAGTCAAAGATTGTAACATATAACTTTGAAATGCTTTAACCAGGTTTAAACCCCAGCAACCCTGTATGTATATTGTTATGTAATTACACATTTAACGGCCTTCTCTAGTTTGATTGTAAAGCATGTCAAAATAAACAGTGACTGCCACATAAGAGGTAGCAAGAGCAGCCTTTGTAGCTGTCAAGGTGCTACTGAGTTGGGGGAATGTCCATCAATGCACTTAAATAAGCTGAGAGGCCAAATAGTATATTCTTACACTATCCTCAGATTTAAGTTCTACGTTTTGGCTGCAAACGTGGAAATACACTTTAAGCCCCTTCAGCCTAGGATCTGTTCTTAATTTTGCTGCCAGTGGCTTATTGGCCAATGCATAAAGTAGAGGGGATAAGTTGCAAGAAAATGAAATTAGGCCTAAACCTAAATTTCCCTAAGCATCTGAATCAGCAAATAATGCCAGCCTGAATTCCTGCGAACCCAGAGTGAGCCCCGATATGTCCGGCGCGGCCCGAATCCTAGCAGCCAGAGCCTCTATGCAAAGCACAAACAATAGCGGGGAAAGCGGGCACCCCTGCCGAGATCCATTACGGATCTGGAATACAGGGGACACGGCCCCCCTCATTTTGATAGACGCCAATGCCGTACAGTAGAGGGATGCAATGGCTGCAGCAAACAGGCCCACCACACCGATGCGGGCCAGGAGAGATCTCAGGAACGGCCAACCAAGCCTATCAAAAGCCTTCTCAGCGTCTAGGCTTAGAAGGACCATCCCCAGTCCTCTACGATTCGCGATGTCTATCTGGTTGACAAGTCTGCGTGTGTTGTCCCCCGCCTGTCTGCCCAGAACAAAACCAACCTGGTCTTTGTGGACCAGACTAGGTAAAAAGACAGAAAGTCTGTTTGCTAGCAATTTAGTAAAGATTTTGTAGTCGGAGTTCAAAAGTGCAATAGGGCGGTAGTTCGCACAAACAGTGTCATCCTTATCCGACTTAGGGATCACTATCAAATAAGATTGCAAAAAGGAGGACGGGATAGGTTTACACTCGAGGAACTGGTTATAAAGTTTCGTCAAGTATGGGGAAAGCACCTGTGAGTAGGTCTTATAATATAGGTAGGTGAAGCCATCCGGACCTAGCGATTTGCCCGTGGTGAGGGAGGCGATCGTCTTTTGAACCTCGTCCACCTCTAGCGGGGCATTCAACTTAGCACAGTCCTCTGGGGAGAGCACAGGTAAGTCACAGGAGCCAAGGTAATCTCGGATGCGGGAGGCCAAGGCATCATCACCAGCGTGGAATGCGCCATCTTGGAGATTATACAGGGACTCATTAAAAGCCGGAATATATCTGCCATTTTCTGGGGGTGGAGATGTAGCGTGCCAGTGGCGTCACGCACTGCCGAAATCCCTTTTAGGTTAGCCTCCGCCCTTAATTTACGAGCCAGAAGAGTATGGGCCTTATTTCCATTCTCGTAATATTTCTGGCGCAAGTATAACATGGAGGTTTCAGTCTTATGGACATACAGGTGCTGCAATTGTGCTCTCAATCGCAACACCTCTTTTAACAAGGCCTTGGAGGGGGAGGCCGCCAGTCGACGCTCAGACCCAATGAGCTGATCCTTAACGTTGGCAATAGCGGCCATTCGGTCTTTCTTGAGCTTGGAGGCCACCGCAATGCAGTGGCCCCTAATCGTGGGCTTATGAGCCTCCCAGAGAGTCGAGAGGTCTTTCACGGATCCTTCATTAAGAGCGAAGTAACTCCGTATAGCCGATTCGATATCGTCTCTAGTGTCCTCCCCCTTCAACAAGCCCTCATTCAAGATCCAGTGGCACCTAAGAATCCGGGAGGGGTCAACTCGAATGGTCAATTCAATGGGCGCATGATCCGACCAGGAGATAGGACCTATGTGGGCTGAGACCATGTTCCGGAGAATAGGAGTATTCACCAGGAAGTAGTTAAGCCTGGAGTGGGAGCTATGGGCTCTTGAGTGGGGAGTTAAGGCCCTTGACATTAAGGGATAGCAACTTATAGTCAGATTGGCCCGCCATGGAGGGGTAGGAGAGAAATCCTGCAGAGTGTATGCGTGCTGTTCAAGTTCAAGATAGGGTACTCACCCAGGAGGACGTTCTGCCAGGACCAGGGGATCCGCCAGGCGGAGGTAGCGAGAACAAGGCCAGTTGAAGTAGAGGAGAGGGAAAGAAAAGAAAGGAAGTCGAAGAGCAAAAGAGACCACTGAAACACATAATAAACAAACATGTTAGTTTCTAAAAACCAGTAACTATGCAAGAAATATTAAGAAAAAAAATACTGCACAGCAAAATATCCAAAGTCTATTGGAATGGGTATATTCGGTCTCCAAGTAGGTATAGACACAAACCAGTCCACCTATTCGGAGAGACGACACGTACAAATACCCAGTAATGGGGGAGTGCAACCCAATGAACGAGAGAACAAAACAACTAAGAAATTGAGCATCCATGGGGATACCCGCCGATAAAGCATATTATTTAGCGCCCAGTGTATATAACATATCATTGCATAACATAACTGAACATGACATGAAGAGAGCCGATAGTAGGAAGAATGCCACATAGGAGGACACGGCTAATAAACCTGAAAGGGAGGTCATGGCAAACCCAAATATATAATGTGCCTCATATCTATGAGCACCCATTGCAATACATAGGACTCATCAACGATGTCTTCTGGGAGTAGGCATTTCCGGGGTGGAATGCTCCCGCGGGCGGCGGGATGGTGTGTCAGGCGGGAGAGACCCCTTTGGCAGTCTCTTACGCGGGGTAACTCTCTGGCAAGTGGAGGGCTCGAGGCCCAACTTGGGTAGGGGTTCCCAGCCGGGAAGAGTAGGGCAGGAGATGTGAAGATCCGCGCAAAAGGACGAAAAGGTCCTCCGGGAAGCGTAAAGTGGCATTTTTACCGTCCCGCCTAGCGGTGAGGCTGAAGGGAAATCCCCATCTATCCTGCAGTGGATCCTGCAGATGACATCTCGGGGCTGTGAGGAGGAGCCCCACGGGCGAAGGGCCCTGTGGGCCCGGTCCATCACAATCTTGCGGGAAGAAGGCCACCCCAGGATGTTAGTGAAGATGGTCTGTAAGACTTCCTGTAGATCCTCAGGGCCTGTGGCTTCAGGAAGGCCTCTGATGCGTAGGTTATTGTGGCGGCCCCTGTTGTCCAAATCCTCCACATGGCGTTGAAGGTCCCGAATAGTGGCGGCTTGGGACACATATTGGGATTGCAATTGAAATACATCATTTTTTCAGACCTGAACCTCTTCATCCAGGCCCTCGACCCGTTGGGTCAATTGTTGAAAGTCAGTGGGAATGAGCTGGATTTCAGACCGACAGGTCTCTCTCACCTCCTGAATCAGGAGCCTGAAATCTTTCTTAGTGGGGATGTGCTTGAGGCAGTCCCTCCTCTAGCCCTGAGGAGGACTCTGAACCCTCCCGGTGCACCGGGTGGCTCACATGGGCATCCAAACCCTCTCGCGGCTCAGCATGGCGAGACCCAGACCTCACCGACCAGCTGGTTCCAGGGAGCGCAGGGGTCCCCCCCAGCTCTCGATCCTCTGAGGGTGGGTATGTTGGCCTCATGGCTAGGCCTCATCTCGGACTGGGCCCGATCCCCCCAGGTACTCACTGCGTCTGCCGGCTTGCGGGTGGAGGGAGCCGCGGGTAGCTCCAGGCTCCCCTGTGTCCCCAGAGACATGTTAGGTGACTCCGGCGGGGAGTAATCTTGCAGCCGAACCTCCGTGTGCCCTTCAGGGGACGACTCTAGGAACCGCGGCCCGCACGCTGTCCTGAGGCGCCATCTTGGATCCAGCACTCGAAACGCGGCCGGCCAAAAAACCCCTGGATTGAGGCAGAGGATTTATTTTTCTTCCCCTTTTGGCCAGAGGACTTGTGGGTCCGACCTAGGGGGTCTATCCTTCCCCATAGCAGGCAAGTGGGCGCTAATTCAGTAGACGAATGGCGGGTGCAACACGGAGCTCTCCTGGGATGCGTCCTCTCACATAGCCAGTTAGCCACGCCCCCCCTCCACCAATATTTTAATGTCCATATTGATCAATAAAATCAGATGGTAGAATTCACAACCTCAGATCCTTACTCTATTTAGGCATTAATACTATTAAAGACTAACACAAGGAGGGAAGGCAAACACTGAAGTTCAGGCAAACAACCCACTTTCAGAACTTGGCTGTATAGTTGTAATAGATGTGGGGCTAATATTTCTGTGGGTGTTTGATAACAATCAGCAGGGTATCTGTCTTAACCAGGCAACCTATGTGGAAGAAATCATTTAATAGCTTCATCAATTTCTCACAATGTTATGAGCTGATCCAGAAAATTCTGTTGTGCAAGTGTCAATGAGGGCATAGATATCTAAGTGATTTAACTCCTCCTGGAGAGGACTGGGAATGGGCTTGATTCAATGCAGCATAGAAATGAATACGTCATTATCATTTTTTCCTTGGTGAACAGCTCAGTATCTAACGCAGTATATATCCTGGCACTGGGAATGGGAATATACTCTGGTCTGGCAAAATATGTCAGATAGTGTCTGTTCTTATCTGCAAATTCAAAGATATTTTTATATTGAGACAATTGCATTTACTATTCATGCAATAGTAAACGGAAAGTTCCCAGATGTTGTAGCCATATCTGATAATATTCCGGGAGGAGACTTTTCTTCAGTTGTGTTGAGACTTTCAGTTTATATGACCCTTTTGGACAAAGGTGTAATTTAAGCTAGAGGTTTTACAGATACAAGTGCCAAACGACTCCTGGTAATTATATTCTGTGATATACCTCGTTCCATAGGATTAGATAAAAAAATCTTTGTTGTCTACTTAAAACAGGAAAGGGTCTCATTCCACTACTGTGGAAATCACATAGAGCTGCATAGGTAAAGGAATGGCACAACTGCTAATCTTTGTTCCCCTTGAATAGCTTTACACTCCTCACAATGATATACATAATTGACTTCTTAACTTTGGTTAGGTCATTTGAGTTGCCCTCGTGTGCAGTTATGAACAAGAAGACTCGATACAGAGCAGGCTTGTCTGTGCTTATATATTATTATTTTTTTGGTGTGTTTATTTTTGTATTTGTTGTTGCTGCTGTTTTTGCCTTTTAATGTCAATGTTACACAAAAGAATCGCAAAGCTATATATATGCAGATGGTGCCTTTTTGGTACACTATATGCCAGCTGTGTCTGGCCTTGACCTGTCTCTGTACTGTCATTTTATGTATGCGTCCTTGCCAGAATATATGTTCTTATAGCAATTATATGTGAACTGGAAAATGAAAAAAAAAGTAAATTTGTGGTGGATACTGATACTTATTCTATTGGGTTTGATCTGCGAAGCAATTAATTATATTTCCAGCAACCCTATTTTATAAAGTATTTGACATGATATAGTGGGAACAATCAGTCTGCCTCAAGCTCTGTTTGCCATCTTTTCTTCTTTTTTACGCAATGTGGTTATTTACTGTATAGGATATTAATTACAATGGCTATGACAGGCAGGGATTTTAGATATTTAGGTGGTGGAGGTGGGTTCATCTTATAATGTCAGCAAATACTTTCAGCTTCAGATACTTTTACCATTGGCTTATTTTATATTTTATGATGTTCATTTCATTTGCATTACTTTTATTTTTCTAGAAGGGGCCATTAAAGTGTAAAGTGTTAAAGTGCATTTAAGCGCAAGAACTAAAATTAATATATTTAACTGTACTAGTCCTTAGATGTGATGACTACTCCTCTAAATATACAGTACTGTGAGTGGGCATTTTTAACCTAGGACACGAAGTGCGCTACTTAGCAGAGTCACCAGGTGAATATAAAAAAAATTACCTGAAAAAATAAAACTAATGCAGCCACCACATCTAAGAACTGGAAAGATGCAATATGTAAAATCTTTATTTTTCCGTTTAGATACACTTCAATAAATTTCAAGAGAGACATGAATTATTAAAGTGGCATTTTCTAAAATACAGTGTCACTTGACAAACACAATTAAAACACCTTTAAAGGTATTACCTTTATATTAAATGGTTTGGTGCCTTTAATGTCTGTCGTTACCCTGAGTAGGTGCATCAGCACAAGAAATACAAACCCTGTCACCCGTAGAGTGCTTTCATATGTGTACAATAAAGTCAATAAATAATGTGGATTATATTTAGACACATATGAGTTCCGTGTAGTACTACAATTCAAATGTGGACAATTATTTTGCAACTTTTTGCTTTGAATGGTTGATTGTACTCTGCAAGCACATAACCTTCTACTATGGCAATATGAGGATCTCTTTTAACAGCTGGGTTACTCAGGAATGTTGGAAGGATCTAGGAGGACCTGAATCAGTCTCTGGTATTATTGAAAGTTAATAATGCTTGACCATTTTTGCTACAGTCTAATGCATGGCACAGTACGTAAAACATATTGTACCCAATATAATTTTCTTTTAAATCAACACTGTCTGCAATTTAAGAGAACACTCAATTAAAGGAGTATATCCATTATCATTAATTATTATTAATAACATTGTTTATTGTTACAGGTACATGGCACTTGTACAACCATTTCGTCTAACAAGCTTAAGGACAATATCAAAGACTATTCGTGTAAATATTCTTCTATGGGCAGCATCTTTTGTTGTTGTGTTTCCTGTCTGGGTCTATTCAAAGGTCATCCAGTTCAAGGATGGATTGGAAAGTTGTGCGTTTGATCTAACAACACCTAATGATGTACTCTGGTGAGTATTAAAAAATGTGAATTAGCTTTGACTCTCGTTTAAATTGATTAGCAAAAGCTTTATAAATCCTTAATAGGTTCTAACATGTACAAAGAGCATACAGAGTGCATGTTCATTACTTTCCCAGTAAATGTGCTATTTATATTAAGTATTTAGCATTTAATTAAAATATATTACTTTCAACTCTGAGACTCTAAATAAAGATAGCACATACTGTATAGCAACTATGAATAATTAATGTGCAGTACTTAATGCACAAACTGTAATTTGTGCATTAATTTTTTAATAAGTATCTTGCATATTTGTAAATTCCAAGTTAACCTAAAATAAAGAAGCTATTTTTACTTATGGTTTCTGTATTTTAAATAGTTTTGCCAGAACTAAATTAAAGTATATCTAAAGCTAAAACTGATATGGAGAGATTTTCCTTCTCTTTCTCTCTGGAGACACAACAGTAAAGTTAGCCATACACTGTTCTACTTTTTTTGTTCAACCCATGAGCTGAAGGAAAAAAAATAGGACAGATTCCACCATCAACGCTTATTACAGCGGCTGGTTTAAGCCGGCTCTGTTCAATTGAAGATTTTCCCATCAGCTGATTGAGGGATACTGGCTGAAAGGGTGCCGACAGCAGCACCCACTATGCGAATTTCGCCTGGTTCCTGAAGAATCAGCTGAAATTTGCATAATTAATGATAAGCTTAAGTGGGAGAAGATCTAAAAGAAGAAAAGTAAGACAAATCCTCCTAGATAGTAGTCACCAGAACAATTGCTCTCTTTGTAAGATTTCCCCTCTATTTCTGACCAAGTCACAACTGGGTAAGAATGGTCACCATGGTCTTCAGGACAATAGTCACTAGAACAAACAGAGGGGGTAAATCTCCCCAGCAGGGACACAGCCAGCAATAAAAACCTCATGGGGTCTAACTTTTTTTCTTGCTATCCATGGAATGGAAAAAAAAAAGCTTTAGGTACACTTTCGCCCTGTCCAGAATAACAAAATCAAACTTAAAAAAAACAAAAAAAACCCAATGACATTACAATATATTATAGTAAATAATAAGAGCAGTCACTTATGTTTAGACACTATTCTTTGGCTGTCATTGTATGTAAAATACTGTATAGATAGCATTAATTAAGCTTTTTTTCTTATTGATGTTCACACAGGAAGGAGGACAAGGATGACCTCCCTTTGATCTGTTCATAAATGTCATTACATTGTAACAATAATAAGGTTCCAGCCTATTGGTTTGTGAAGCATGCAAATACTGTTTGCAGGTTGCATTTAAATAGAAGCTCTATAACATCTCCTGAATCACAGAGCAGGACCCAGCTGTCAAAGTGGCATGGTAGAGCAGTCAAAGCAAGTGAGAAAGGCCTGAGTGTATCACATAAACACAAGGTTTTTAGAGGGGATAAAGATGTTCATTTGTACACAGGCAGTGGCTGTAAAACATAGATGTAGTAGACTATTTTACCATTTTGCTGTTGCCACTGTAAGGCTTACTGTCTCGGCAGCAGGGCCCTGTTAGTTAAGTTAAAATAGTTTTAAACAAATTAAAGTTAAATCAAATCATTTAACAAACCTCCACATTTTAAAGGCCCCCCTGCCCTCATGTACACACACAAAGGAACGTAACCACATGTGTCTGATGCACCTATGTATGAAAATGATGTTTGCGCCACACATATTAGGGATGTGTAGTTAGAGCAATAATTCTAGATCTATTAGTCACAGTTAACAATTTTGGGTATTGAGGTTTTTGCTGTTTCACAGGCGCTGGCAATTGTGAAGTTTGACAAATTTGGTATCTATATACTTAGGGATGTTCAGATACCAAGTACCATACTCGGTACAAGTACAAGTACATGTACAAATACTTTCCAGCTCCAAGACCAGACTAGAGGAAAATTCAAAATTTAGGAGGCAGCTGTCATTTTTAAGGAGCATACAGAGCTCCTAGGATTTGTGTATCCCTGTATGATTTCATTTTTTTGTAAATATATATAAGTGATGCACCTATACTATTTTTTCAAGTACAAGTACTGATACTTGTCCAAGTACTCACAGCTACAAATACCGATACATTTTTGTTTATTGTCATGACTAATGATTTCAGGTCCCAGCTGCAACCCTGGTAGTTCTCGAGAAAATGCCAAGTATCGGCACTGGTATCTGAACATACCTACTTGACACAATATTTTATCTTTTACCAAATAAATTGGGCATTATATTGTGTCTGTGTGTACTAAAATTAATTTAAATGCATTTTGTACTGAAAATGTATGTTTGATAAACAGTTATGCTAATACCATGTGACATAAAATACTGCAATTGCCACCATTTTATTGTTTGCTAATTTTGGAGGATTAAGTAATCTTCAAGCCTAAAATGTGCTTTTTAAATGTAAAAAAAAAACTCTGGCAGGGAAAGGAGGGTTAAAGTGTATCTATGGACAAAATAAGAAATTACATAAATATTGCAGTCTGTCAACATGGACAATCTTTTCAAAATACAATAGCAGGTAGCTTGAATCACCCACAAATCCCTAGGCTTATAATTTAATTAATGCATGAAACAGAAGTATATGCACAAAATATACTTTATCAAAGCTTAGTTAAATTTTTTACTATACATTGCACACCATTGTATTAGCAGCACATTGATTTTAGAGAGGTTACCATCAACAAGCAGTTAAATCTTTTAGCAGTAAAGGGATTTAATTGCCTTAGCATTAATTATAGATTATAGCCCCAGGATGTGCATAAAGGGAAAAGTTAAAGTTTGCACTTGTCCATTTTTGCAAATGCCTTTTTTTGCAAAGTGAAATAAGCAAGCCTATTTTATCTTTTGATACATTTATAGCTGTAGGTGTTAACTCATTTTTAGAGCTATGTGTTAGAAAAGGGTCAACAAGTGTGGCCCAGTAGAACCTGAACAGATGCATAAACATAATGTATTACAAGAGATTTTTGTATTTTAAAATGTATGTGATTTTTTGTTTTCTATTTTTTTCAGGTATACGCTGTATTTAACTATCACAACATTCTTCTTTCCTTTACCATTAATAGTGGCTTGCTACATTTTAATTCTGTGTTACACATGGGAGATGTACCATCAAAATAAAACTGCAGGACGGTAAGACAGATATACTTCTGCTTGCTAGTTCAAAAAAAAACCTGTTCACAGAAAAATTGCATCACATGTATATAAAAAAGAATTAAGGTTTCACATGTATCTAAATGAGAACTTTGCGAGTTGCTTAAAAAGCTCAGTGGTTTAATTGCTCATTTGCAGTGTTTTTCCTTTCAATAAATCATTTTTTTACTGACTTGCAGTGGCCTCTGAACTTGTTAGCAAATTTACCTAAAAGAGTCAATGCCCTAGCACAGCCCCATCCCACTTGGACAGCATAGCCCTCTCCTCTCGTGGGAGTGTCCAGTCACTGTCTGTAATCTCCTCCTCCCTGGCAACCCTGGCACGCCAGCTGTGGTGAAAATACAAATCTCATCATGCATATGCCTCTGGAATTCATACCTGTAGTTGTCAGAGTCATGTGTCTATGGAGGCATCTGCGGTCATTTCAGCACCCACCCTACAATTAGGGTTTTTTATCCGTTCAGGAGTGCGATGGGTGTGTATGTTTTTTTGAACTGTATGCGTCCATAGACACACACAGCCCTGCAGCAGGCCATGCCCCTCCTCCCCACCCAGCAGTTTCACTGTCGGCAGAGGGAGCCTATGGCTCCTCTACCCAGAAAGTTCAGTACAAAGGATCGCTGAGGGGACCGGCAGCTGTGACGAGCGCCGCTGACAGTTAAGTGTAGGGGGAACGGGGGAGTCTAAAAGATACTGGCCCAGCCTTTAGTAATACAGTACTTTAATGCCCAAGCATATTACATGTTGTAAACCTATTCTTTACATGTTGTACAAATTAAACTGCTTTTTTCTACTCATTATGCACTTATTTTCTGTCAACATCCATTTGCTGGTGTTAGAACAGTTAACTTTATAATTTATTATGTTGTTTTTCTAATTAGTTCACCAAGTCAGTTTCTGAATAAAACATGCTTTAACAGTAACACTGTAACCAGGATACAAGCTATTCTGCCACACTAGTAGCATTTAATGAGCTGTCATAAGTAGAATATTATGCCAACATCTTTTCATATTATAATGGTGACTCTTTTAAATGAGTCAGTTATTGTAATTGGTAGGGGGAACATGATAAGGAGCATTTTGTCTAGTGTGTATTTTTTTACAAACTACAAAACAGAAAGACCTTCACAGTATTCTATATAATCCCCCTTATTGAACATGAACTTAAAGGGGTTCTAAACCTTCCCGTTTTTTTGCCTATATCTACTGCTATCAAGCAGTAGATATAGGCAAACAGGTTTTTTTTTTAAACCACGCTAAAACAGCGGTTTAAACTTACCTTTTTTTCTTTGCATGCTCCCGCATGGAGAATCAGGAACTGCTCGTATGGTTGTAAAGGATCTTGGGGCGGGTGCATGCGCAGTTCCGATTTTCGGCCGGAAGACGAGCAGCGGCGCAAGGTAAGTCTATAGACGCATGCACCCGCATGCAGACACCGCTGGATCAGAAGTGCCTGCAAGCAGAGAGGTGTCAGCGCTGGATCGGAGAGCCACCGCACCGCTGGAGGGACAAATGAAAACATCAGGAAAGAAGAAGAAGATCGGACTAAAATACATAATTTATGGTAAGTGCTAACATTAGCATGGGGGGGGG